>NC_084823.1:561547-660780 GCF_958449725.1 Rosa rugosa | reverse complement strand
CATCTATCCTACGGTGGACATCTTGGGAATTGCATTATGGCTTTCACTCGGACAGATGGTATCTCTTGCAGCGGTATACTTTCTGATAGTCTTGGGAAGAAGGATAGTGTCGGTTCTCCTACATTAGCATTCTTGGAATTTTGGGAGCTGCAGCTGTGCGAGTTCAAGAGGTTTATTAAGACTGGTAGTACTAGGTTGTGTCCGAAAGTTAGTAGTGAGAACAAGAGGCTGCTCCGCAGTAGCACTGTCATGGGTGTGATGTCTAGACTGAACCTTCCCTATACCGAGGTATACTCGAATGGTATAGAGCGAGTGGTTGGTCATCTTAAAGGTGGGAATGATTCTGTGGCGGACTTGATTACCACAAGAATAGAGAAGGGTGACAAGTCTGTGGTAAAAGGCAAAGTCAGAACTACTAAGAATGGAGAAGAGAGTAAAAGGAAGGTTCACCGCTTCAAACCTAAGGTGGCAAAGGACCGCATTCCTCCCCTGGTTGTCAAAAGCGCCTTTGGTGTTAGAGTGATACTACCGTCTGATTTGGTTGATGGAAAAGGGAAGAAGAGGAAAACTGCTTCTAGCTCAAAATAGAGTAGAGCTACTAAGCTAAAGGTTACACGTGATGCCTCACCCACTGTCCTCAGGCGAAGTTCCCGCGTTGCCAACATGAGTTTTTCAAAACGTAAACCTTCGTCTAAGGGCGCTGTTTATGTTGATCTTAGTGATGCGCCAAGTGACGACAGCGAGGGTAGCCCCCTTAGTGATAATGTTGACACATATGAGGAGAATGATTCTGACACTTATGAGGAAAGGGTCTGTGATGATGGTAACCAGGTATATTTCCTTAGTATAAGCTTTTTTTTTTTTTTTTTTTGGACTGCATGACGTATGATTTCTTTGTTAAATTTTTTTTTTTCACAGCTGGAATCCCTTGAAGATAGGGGTAATGACGATTGGGTGAGTTTTGTATATGCTTTGAGGATTTTGTATTATTTCGCACGAGAATATTTGCTTCTTTGCCTGCTGCTATATGATTTTGGTAGTTGCTTTTGGCATGTATCTGCGCTTGCATAATGGTTTGTTGTTTTTCAGGGTAATCGAAACGTGACTTTGAATGAGGGGGATCACTGCAGTGATAACCCAGTATGTAACCAAACTCGGGTTTCTGTACTCTTGCATGAATTATATATATATATATATATATTACTCTGTTCACATGTGATTTGTTAGGACATTGGCACTGATGATTTGGGGAAAGAATCTGTTGCAGATGGTAGCCTTTGCGCGGGTGACCATAATGAGCCGGTATGTAGTGTTCTGAGTTGTTAATGCATTGCTTGGCGTTGATTGCGGTGTGTTTTAGCCCCCATGATTATGTGGAGTGTGGGAATAAATAGACATAGTCCACATAATCAAGCTTCCCTTTTTTTTTTTTGTTGCGAGTCTTGCATATTGCATTCTTGTCCTGCTGTGCGTCTCTCACAAATCTTTCACTCTCCCCTTTTTGGACAGGGTGGATCAGTTTTGTTGACAGTTGGAAGGACATCGTTTGAGCCCCACGTCCCTAAGACAGTACCAAGGGATAATGGTGTTGCTGCTGTAATCTTGACCAATAGAGGGATTCCACTTTGTGCTACCTCCGATTGCTCTCTTGCTCCTAACTCAGATAAATCAGAAAAGGTGTCAAAAGCTGATTTGGAGATGCGTTTTAGGAAATTTACTTCTTCTTTTGACACTGAGGATCGCTTGAGTATTACTATTGATGATATTGCACGCCCATTGAGTAGTATCCAATCTTCATTTGAGGGTGGAAAAGTGCCTTCAGAGTTTGTGGCTCCACTCACTAAATTCGCGGAAAGGTATGGTGGAGGTAGCTTCTCTAGCTTGTTTGCAGAAGGAAAAAGTGCCCGCCAGAAGCAAAAATTGGTTGAGGAGTTCGGTTCTGTGTTGTATAGCATGGAGACTGAGGAAGTAAAAAATGAGGAGACTTTCTTGATTTGGAGGGATGCATGTCGTGACATCATAGATTGGGGGCTTAAAGTCGACTTTATGCTTGATCATTTGAAGCAAGCTGCTAGAGATTTTTTTGGTTATATGCTCAGGCCCAGTGGATCAGAGAGTAGTTGCAGGGAGATCATCCAAATGGAGGAAGCTATATCCCAGTTGAGGAAAAAGCTTTTGCATCTTGAACAAAAATTAGGAGAGGCGCGGGAAGACTTACACCTTAGGCTTGGTGATGACATTAGCTCAGACAGCATGTCCTGCATATTAGGATCCTCTTGGGTTCCTCAAAGTCGTGCAAGTCGTGGCCTGTATTAGTTTTGCTTTGTAACTTTGTCAGCTCCTTTTTTTTTTTGTAAGACTTGGACTAGAGATTTTTGTCGTTAATGCGACTTTGGTCTGAACAACTTTCTCACAACTTTGTATTTGCTGCGCATAAATGACTTTGCACTTGTTGCTTTGCTTTTTTTTTTTGGTTGCTTGTGCAGGTACAAGAAAGCAAGATGAGAGTGCTTCTTCATTTATTTGCTGGAAATATTACAAACTTGTAACATCACCATGGTGGCGTATTTACAAAAACTCGGAGATCGAAGTACTGAAGAAGCAATTCTTGTAGAAAATAAAACAACTGAAATTGCAGGGCTAGCAATAGTAGAGTTTTAACCACTTTCCATTGATGGGACTTGTGGGAATTCCGTCGGCAATGGAGGCAAGCACATAATAGCCGCTGCTGTGAGATTCTTTGATGATGAATGGCCCTTCCCACTGCGGTGCAAACTTTGAAGGGCCTGAAACTTGCTTTCTCACCCAGTCAACCGTTCTGAGCACAAGGTCACCCTCCTTAAAATTTCTTTTTTTGACTGTCCTGTTGTAGGCTTGAGTAACCCTCTTGTGATATGCTGCCATCTTTTCTTCAGCTTGCTGCCTTTGCTCATCTGCTGCTTCCAAGTCTAGGAGCCGCCAATCAGAGCAAGATTTTGCATCCCATTCCGTGTCATTTACTGTCAATACTCTAGCTGTTGGAACTGCCAGTTCCACTGGAGAGATTGCCTCTGATCCATACACCAAGGAGTAAGGGGAGAAACCTGTTGCAGTTCTAGGTGAGGTGCGGTAGGCCCATAAGGCATCTGGAAGATGAGTACTCCATCCCTGCTCATACTCGAACACCATCTTGCTCAAGATTCTTAGCAATGTTTTGTTCGTAGCCTCTGCCTGTCCGTTTCCTTGAGGATAATAAGGACTAGACTTGCGATGTTTGATCCCATATCCTTTGAGCATTTTGCTAACTTCTTGGTTCACAAAAGGGGTTCCATTGTCTGTGATAATCTTGTAAGGAATCCCGTGCCTGCAAACAATATATTCCCTTATGAAGTTACACACCGCAGCTCCTGTGGCTTTGCGAAAAGGAACGGCTTCTACCCACTTTGTAAACGATTCTGTTGCTGTGATGATCCAAACACACCCATTGGATGATGGATTGATTTTTTCTATAAAGTCAAGCCCCCAAGTGTGGAAGGGCCAAGGTGTACGCATGTCTTGAAGAGTGGTTGATGGCTTGTGAATTTGGTTGGCATGTGCTTGGCATGTATGGCATTTCTTCACTTTTAGGTGAGCATCTTTTTGCATTGTTGGCCAATAATAGCCGAGACTCAACAACTGGCGGTAAAGTTTTCTTTTGCCTTGATGTTCACCGCATTCTCCTGCATGCATTTCTTCTAACACTTGTTGTGACTCTGTGGTTCCCAGGCATCGCAGTGGCTTCCCGTTGAATCCTCTTCTGTATAGCACATTTCCATCCATAAAGTATCTCTTCGACGTCCTCCTCAACTTGTATCTAATGTTTGCATCCATCGGGAGGACTTTGTCGACTAGGAACTCTAGATATGGGTTTCTCCAATCATCTGCTGCTGTTACTGCAAGGATCTCCCCTTCTGAAGGTAACATAGAACAATTAGAGCATGCAGCCTGTATTTCAGAGGCTTGTTCTTTCATCTTCGGCCAGTAGTATCCCTTCCGTTCTAGCCGCCTGTATAGACTGATTACTTGCTCCAGTCCACAAGTGGCTTCGTGTATCTCGCTTAATCTTTCCTTAGCCTCTCTTTCACAGATGCATCTGGCTAGGACACCGCCTGGAAGTCGTTTATATAGCTCCTCATGAAGGGTCACATACTCCTTCAGAATTTTCAAGTTGTCTTTTTTGCTTTGGCACATCAAGCTGCTTTTTATGGGCTTTCGCCAGTCATTTTCTTCAGGTAATTTTGAGAGAACTAGTGCTTCTGTTGATGGTTTGTTTTTCGGGATAACCATGATATTTGGTTGCTCCTTTGTGAATGACAGCTTCGACCCAAGAGTAGCCAAGGCATCCGCATACCTATTGGTGGATCCAGGTATATGTTTCAGAGCTGCTTGATCAAATGTTCTCATCAATTCTTCGGCTATGGTCCTGTACGGTGCTAAGGCTGCCTCCCTCACTGCGAAATCACCCCTCATTTGGCTGATGACCAGGTTTGAATCTCCAATGATATTGATATTCTTAACACCCATTTCCACTGCGGTGGACATGCCGGTAATGAAAGCTTCATATTCAGCTGTATTATTGGTGCATGGGAAATTCAGTTTGAATGATAAAGCTTTGGTGTTGCCTGCAGGGTCTGTTAGCACAACTCCAGCTCCTCCTCTATTACTTGTGGCCGACCCATCAAAGAAGAGAGTCCAAGGTTGTTGATCTTTAGTTTCTTCATCTATAAGTATTCCTACCATTTCTGGTAATTCCCCAGGAATGTCCTGCATGAGGGGAATTTCTTCACTTTCAGGGAATAAAGCAAGCATGTCAACCACTGCTTGCCCCTTGATGGCGCGGGGCACTATGCATTCAATATCAAACTCTGCCAGCTGCAGCAACCACCTAGCCAATCTGCCAGACAAGATTGGTTTTGTGAGTAGGTACCTTACTGGATCAGTTTTCACCATGAGTTGGAGCTTATGAGCCAGGAAGTAGTGGCGCAATCTTTGTGCTGCTTAGATGAGTGCAAGGCAGATCCTTTCATTCTTGGGATAACGGGTTTCACTTTCTCCCAACAAGCGACTCACATAGTACACAGCACATTCTTCTCCACATTCATCATCTTGGGCAAGTAAAGCCCCGACTGCTGTGTCAGTTGCAGCTAGGTACAGCTTGAGAGGGATACCAGGGATTGGTGCCTTCATAGTTGGTAGCTTGGTGATAAGTTGTTGCACCTTGTCATAAGCCTTCTTGCATTCTTCATTCCACATAAACTTGATGCCTTTTTTGAGGAGAGGAGTGAAGACTTTTATCACCGCAGCTAAGCCTGGAATGAAGCGTCTGATGTATGATAGCCTACCCAGAAAGCTTTTCAATTCTTTTTGGTTTGATGGTGGAGGAGTGGAGGCTATGGCTTTTGCCTTGTCTGGATCGACATCTATTCCTCTGCCATGCACCACAAAGCCAAGAAATTTTCCGATCGATACTCCGAATGAACACTTCCTAGGATTCATCTTAATATTATACAACCTGCATCTCTTTAGTACCTTTCTCAATATGCCCCAGTGTTCTTCTCTTGTTTTGGACTTTACCACTAGATCATCAACATAATCTTCAACTTCCTTTCCCATCATGTCATGGAAAACAGCAGTCATGGCTCTTTGATACGTCGCGCCAGCGTTCTTTAAACCGAACGGCATGACTGTATAGTGGAAATTTCCATACGGGGTACGGAATGCCGTCTTCTCTGCTTCTCTAGTGGCCATCTTGATTTGGTTATAACCGCTAAATCCGTCCATAAAGGATAGCATGCCTTGTCCTGAAGTTGAGTCGATGAGCATGTCCATATTTGGCAATGGAAATTCATCTTTTGGACAAGCTTTGTTCAAATCTCTATAATCAATACAGATTCTGACTTGACCATTTTTCTTTTTCACAGGAACAATATTTGCAAGCCATGTGGGGTGCTTGATGGGCTTGATGAAACCACAAGCTAGAAGCTTCTCGATTTCTTGCTTGATTTGTATTTCATCCCTTGGGTGGTAATTCCTTCTTGCTTGCACCACCGGTTTAGTTCCTGGTTCCACATTTAATGTGTGACATACAAGGTTCGGATCCAAACCAGGCATTTCATCATAATTCCAGGCAAATACATCTTTGAATTCCTTGAGTAGTGCTACAAGATTTTCTCTTTCTTGAGGTGACAAGTTCTTGCTAATGAGTATGTGCTTTTGTACTGCAGGATGATCACTCAGGTTCACAGCTTCCACTTCTTCAGCTACTGCGGTGGATCCATCTTGCATGCATTTTGGTGCCGGCAATGCTTCTTGAAGGGTAGGAAATTTAGGTGTCATGGATATCCCCTCGTCTATGCTGCATACACTCTCCATGACACCTCTTTGTATGGGGCCTTTATGCAAATTGCAACCAGGCCCCGCAACCCGTCATAAGCGGTAGATGGTGCGCCCGTTGGGCAAGACAACTTTGGAACACCGCGGTGGAGCGTGAGCTTCTTCTTCTTGTCTTATTACTGCAGAAAGGTCTCCATCACTCATATCTCTGATATCTGGCCACGATGGCAGAGGCATGCCTGCTACTTTAGAAGGAACAGATCCTCCCTCAGTTGTGAACTCATTATAGTACTCAGCTTCAGTGAAATGAGCCTCACTCTCATGGAATGGCAACTGATTCCCTGCTATTCTGATAGGTTTGAGGCCAATTCTCCCTTTGACACATTGGTGGTAGGTGGATGGTATTAGCCTGTGCTTGTTGAGCCATGGTCGTCCTAGCAAGGCATGGTAGCTTGTATTCACATCCAAGACCTGGAATTTTGTCCAGGACTGGATAGGTCCTACCTTAAGATCCAACTGTATATAGCCTAGGGAGAGTTCATCTGCCTCTGCAAAACCAGATATCCTCATCTCTGCCCTCACAATTCTTGATTGAGGGATGCCTGCAGCTTTAAGGACATAAAGTGGTATGATATTGAGCGAAGACCCTGTGTCAACAAGTGCCCTTCTCACAAACACATCATTGATCTGAGCCTCTAAATAAAGAGGTCTCCTGTGGTCTGGATATGGCACCTCCATGTCTGAGTCGGTGAAAATTATGGCATTATCATTTTCCAACACAGATACCGTTCTCCTAGTTTCCGCAACAAAGCATTGCGGTCCATATTCTTCAGAGACGCGTATTAAAGCTTCTGCAGCAGCATCCTTAGCTTGGGGCCCATACTCCAACTGATCAAACAGAGATTTGAACTTGGGGTTTTGTTGAAGTATCTGTGTGGCAGCGAGCTGGTAATTTTTGTTAATGTGATGCTCCATTACATCATCAACTTCAGTTACATAACATGCCTGACTTGTCTCACCACGGAAATAAGCCATGCTTGTTGTGTTGTAATGACGTGCCTGATTTATATTCCTGCTTTGATCAGCATGATTAGCTGAAGCCCCCAAGTGTTGACTTCCAAATGTTGGAAAATTCACACTTCTTTCGCATTCATTTATGTAAGACCATGGGGTATTGTAACCCTGAAGCCTAGAGTACTTGCTCCAAGAAGACTGATTAAAGGTTTGTGAACCTTGGTATTGGCATGTTGTGTTATGCTTCACGTCTTCCTTTATACGATCCTTGGCTGCGGTAATCACAGCGCATGTCTCCTTCCCTTTTCGCCTTGGCAATGGATCCTCATCAATCCTTTGCGGCTTGGCAGATAACTCGAGCGTTCCATCATTTATTTTTTCATGGAGAATTCTTCGCAGAACTTGGCAAGCTGGGCTGGGATGTCCAACGATCTGATGGTAACGGCAGTAGCGGGGATCACTTTTCTCCTCTGTTGTGGGAGGTTTTTGTGCCCGCGGTAATTTGATGACACCATCAGCGAACATTGAATCGAGTATGGCATGGAATTCTTCATTGCCACAAGGGATGGCTGGATAGGTTTCTCGCTTTCTTTTATAAAAAGACTTGTCTTCAATTGCGAGGGTCTGGTGTGCATCCTTCTTATCAGACCGCCAGTTCTTCTGCGCCTTTACAGACAAGCTTGTCTTCTTTGCTGCATCCATTAGTCCGGAGAACTGGCTGATACCAACATTCTCAAGGTAGACTCTGTATTCTGGTAGCATGTTGCTGACACAAATTTCTACCAGAGATTGCTCTCCTTTTTCATCGTAGCAATCAAGGGCCAAGTCGCGAAACCTGCGAACAAAGTCAACGAGGTTCTCGGCTGCCCTTTGACGAGTGTAGTTGAGTTGAGTAACAGTAACTCTTTCTTCATGCTCAAAATATTTTTTGCAGAATCTGCTTGCCAACTCTTCCCAAGTTCGAACAGAGCCCGCAGCAAGTGTGGTGTACCATGTATAGGCACGATCAGTGAGTGTTTTTGAGAACTCTCTAAGCCTGAGGTTATGGTCCCCCGCATGGGGTCCGAGTGCATCGATGAAACGACTGATGTGCTCTTTGGGGCTTCCCTTCCTCCCATCAAAGAGGACAAAATTTGGTGTTTCATACCCCTTAGGGTAAGGTAGGGAAGTCAAGCTTGATGGATAAGGAGGTTGTGGGACATACTTCCAATCTTCATTTGCGCGGTGAAACTCTTTTTCTAGCATGGCAACCACATCCTCCTGTGTAACGAAAGATGGTCCCTTCTTCTCAGACCCCCTAGCTGCTGATTCTTCTTGTGAAACCTTCTCCCTTGTATCATTTGGCTCAGTGACCGGTTTCGGTGCGAGGATTGGATTCTTCAATTCTTTCACAGCTGGTATGAGTTCTCTTTGCGTGTCTCCAAACTTGGTGAGGATACGGACAAGGTCCATCATGGTTAACTCTTCTGTTGCCTCTTCTTGTTCTTGCTGCTGCTGCTCCTCATGTTCTTGCTGGGATTGAGGCCTTGCAGCAGACTCACTGACTGTTTCTTGAGAGCGCGTGCTCTTGTTTTTCTTGCTTGTGCGAGATGGAGCCATGACCTGAATCACAACCTAGTTCCCCAGCGGAGTCGCCAAAAATGTGGGGGTTCTTTTTGAATTATGCAGAACTAGGCCAAAATTAACTCAATAACCTGATGTTAATGAGGGAATTTTGTGCGTGATTCAGATATCATGTGAAGCTTGACAGCGTGAGGATGGTGTGGGAGCTAGAAACACACTGCGGTGAAAGAATCTTGGGTTTTCTTGGATTTGGGAGTTTCTGGGAAGGTTTGAAGGACAGTTTGGAAAATAGTAGCTGAAGACTGGGATTATGCTTGAAAGAAAGGCTGATTTCTCTGGGTTTTTTGCTCTCTCCCTTCCCCTCTGCTTCAAATCTCATTTTATAAGCTCAATTCGGGATGTTATGGTGGCAGCACTTGGGGTAAAGAATGATTAATTAGGATGTTATGGTGTCAGCACTTGGGGTAAAGAATGATTAATTAGGATGTTATGGTGTCAGCACTTGGGGTAAAGAATGATTATCCTTTCTGGGTAGGCTATCATACATCAGACGCTTTTCAATTCTTTTTGGTTTGATGGTGGAGGAGTGGAGGCTATGGCTTTTGCCTTGTCTGGATCGACATCTATTCCTCTGCCATGCACCACAAAGCCAAGAAATTTTCCGATCGATACTCCGAATGAACACTTCCTAGGATTCATCTTAATATTATACAACCTGCATCTCTTTAGTACCTTTCTCAATATGCCCCAGTGTTCTTCTCTTGTTTTGGACTTTACCACTAGATCATCAACATATTCTTCAACTTCCTTTCCCATCATGTCATGGAAAACAGCAGTCATGGCTCTTTGATACGTCGCGCCAGCGTTCTTTAAACCGAACGGCATGACTGTATAGTGGAAATTTCCATACGGGGTACGGAATGCCGTCTTCTCTGCTTCTCTAGTGGCCATCTTGATTTGGTTATAACCGCTAAATCCGTCCATAAAGGATAGCATGCCTTGTCCTGAAGTTGAGTCGATGAGCATGTCCATATTTGGCAATGGAAATTCATCTTTTGGACAAGCTTTGTTCAAATCTCTATAATCAATACAGATTCTGACTTGACCATTTTTCTTTTTCACAGGAACAATATTTGCAAGCCATGTGGGGTGCTTGATGGGCTTGATGAAACCACAAGCTAGAAGCTTCTCGATTTCTTGCTTGATTTGTATTTCATCCCTTGGGTGGTAATTCCTTCTTGCTTGCACCACCGGTTTAGTTCCTGGTTCCACATTTAATGTGTGACATACAAGGTTCGGATCCAAACCAGGCATTTCATCATAATTCCAGGCAAATACATCTTTGAATTCCTTGAGTAGTGCTACAAGATTTTCTCTTTCTTGAGGTGACAAGTTCTTGCTAATGAGTATGTGCTTTTGTACTGCAGGATGATCACTCAAGTTCACAGCTTCCACTTCTTCAGCTACTGCGGTGGATCCATCTTGCATGCATTTTGGTGCCGGCAATGCTTCTTGAAGGGTAGGAGATTTAGGTGTCATGGATATCCCCTCGTCCTTTTTATGGCATGGGCTTTGGGTTTTAAAGGAGGGACTAGCCCAATCTTCTTGTTTCACCATTTCGTCTTTGATTTAAGTCTTTTGGGCTTAGATTTCGGACCCAAGACCGAAATCACCAATGACATTAAATCAGTAGACGAACATCATGTGTTTCCGTAACCTTCCACACCATACCCACGTCTGCAAGCCCCAAGACTGCGTGGATGTGGCTTGGGTCCACATCTAGGATGCGTTTGCTTGGCAGATTAAAATTAGGAAATTAATATAAAATTCCTGAATACCGTAGAACTTTATCCGGATTGTGTGTTTGTACTAATTTATGTCATAAAAGCGTACTAATTTATTGTATGATTTTTCGGGTATCAACACCCATAAAGACTCTAATAGCTCTTCCCTAATATCTGGCATAACACGTGCCAGATACTAAAAATGAGAATACAAACCACTCAAAAATTAGTTGGAGCAGAAAGAGATTATCTTAGTACTTACTCTGTTTCAATTAGTCAAATATTGATAAAGAATGAGTGCAATTCAAAATTAAGACCAAAAAGAAAAAGCAAACCAGAAGAACTCATCTGGGCTTTTAGTGGCATAACACGTGCCAGATACTGAAAATGAGAATACAAACCACTCAAAAATTAGTTGTAGCAGAAAGAGATCATCTTAGTACTAACTCTGTTACAATCAATCAAATATTGATAAAGAATAAGTGAAATTCAAAATTAAGACAAAAAATAACAAGCAAACCAGAAGAACTCATTTGAACTGTCATGGCAAAACCCTGTGATCCCTCAAATTAATTAATTTACTATATACTAAAGTTCAGTTACTGTTCATTTAACAGTGATTTGGCTTCAAGTGGATTGATGGTTGTGCCTTTGCTCTTTTCCCTCAGTTACAATTTTGCTCTTTCGTTGGGCATTGACTGTTGTGCCTTAACTCACGTTGTGTCGTCTTTTCACGCATGGTTGCGCAGACTGATTTAGATCGTTCTAGATTTGTTACGTGGCTTGTGCAGAGAAGAAGGGCGAGAGACTGATAAGAGAGAGAATGAGAAGGGGGCGGGAAGAAGAAGAAGAAGAGGAATCTGGGTAATTGGATGAACACCTGGATTTTTGGGCATGTTGATGGAGAGCTGGCTCTTGAGAAGCTTATCTGCTTTGCTTGCATTTTGGGTAATAAGCTAAGCTAACTAATTCATTTTTTATCAATTACACTTGCTTTCAACATTTTTTTTTCTAATACAAATACAAACATGAAACAAATATTCGTATCATTTTGAATAAAAACTACTCAACATGAGTGGCAAATGATTAACTATCAATAACTCTAATTCATGCAAAATTCAATAGCATGCTGTTAGTGTTTTTGCATTTTCATTGTGTTCAAGTACAACTTCTGTAATTCCACATCATAGACTCAAGCTTTAGTCAACCTGTTTTGAGCTCTCTGCATTTGTTTTATTTTACTCAGATATTGTCAAATTTTATCTATCCATTCATTAATATTGTTGTTACCATTTCTTTTTTCTTTATCTCACTTTAGCCACAGAAAATCTAATCCATTGTTTTCTACGTATTTAGCCCTTGAAGAATGGTTATATTCAAGAAATTCAGAAGACCAGATTTTTAAAACTCCTAGAGACACAGATTTCAAAGCTTAAGAAGTTGTGCTCCAAGGTTAGCATAATCATTCACTATACAAATCAATCACCATCATTCCTCACTTCATAAATTGCAGTCATATCATAGATAGCCCTTCATGCTTAATAAATTTTGTCAAATGTACATTGTAGGGACTGGATCATAATCTGTATCAATTTTCAGTGAGATTGGTGGAACAACAAGTCACAAAACCTCAAATTTTCAAGCCAACATCCATCAAGCACTTCTCATTATTGTCTTCTATTTATAGCATCATTAAACTATACATACCAAGTTTGATTTGAAGTTATTAATTTCGGTGAGAAATTCGTGTAACGTGTTCTAATCATGCAGCTAAAAAATTCAAAAGCAGTACCGACCTCAAAGGCTACGTACACCTCCGAATTCTTCACCTGATGATTAAAACAAGTTACACGTATTTCTCCACCAGAATCAATAAATTCAAACCAAACCAAATCTGTAAATTTCAACAAAACATATAAACCTCAGTTAAATAAATTTCAGTTATTCCAATAACATATAACAATAGTTCCAGCAGCAAAGCGATGGCGTTCTTTCTAGTAATTATACTAACGGTGCGTTTGGATGAGAAAATTATGAAATTTGTAGGAATTTATAAATGATGAAATCTTTAACTCCATTAATCTAAAATTCCATTAATTGCAATTTCTATTGTTTGGTTGTATCTATTTAGGATTTGAAATGTGTAATAAATTAAGAAAGTTTAAAACAAATAAAAAAATAAAATAGAAAAAAGCCTTGTTTTAGAAATGAAACTTGAATATTGTAAAGGAATTCGTAAATAACGCCTATTTTGATGGAAATTGAAGTGGGGAATTTAAATAATGAATTCCTTCGTTTTTGTCCACAGAGAAATTTAAAATTTCCAATATGATAATGCCAAACGAGGGAATTAGTTTGTAGGAATTATGAAATCCTCACTTTCAATTAAATTCCATCATTTTTTTCCCTCATCCAAACACACTCTAAAGGAAAATGGGGGGATCACTGTTCAATGAATAGTGAGATACCCATTTTGCCCTCAATTTTCTTTTCTTTTGACACTTTCTTCCCTAATTGCAACTTTTTTATTTTTTATTTTTTTAATTCTTAGCCCACCCCACCCTTATATATGTGAGTGAGAATCGAATCACAAATTTGGTTGCTATACTCTTTGACACTTTTGTCACTAATTGCAATATTTTTAAAACGGTAAAAAAAGTAAATAAACAAACTTTGTTAAAATACTCACTCCTACTCATAACTTCTATTTAATGAAATGTGTCTAACTGTCTATATGTGAGAATCTACTATTCAACTATGTATCAAAATGAAAGTGGAGATTGCGTATGGACGAACAAAATATGATGGTTTGAGTTTTCATGAATAAGATTTTTTTCACAATTCTACAACATAATATGTAAAACAATAACATTTTGTTTTCACAAAAAAAAAAAAAAAATCTTTAGTTAACGTTTATTACATATAAAAACTTATTCCCGCAGCATCGCGCGGATTCGTTACCTAGTGTTTGTTGGAGAGGAAAGACCCCACATTGGAAAAGTGACAAAATAAAATATAACTTATAAGTGGGTGGATCTCACCTAGTTGTACCGAGACTTTTTGTGATTAAAACCCAACACTTATCCGGTGGTTAAGTTGGGACAGTATCGGTACAATGGTGGGCCACGGGCTACACTTGTCGCTGTTTAACATGGTATCAGAGCGGGTCCTTCTCCAATTGCGTCTCCACGTAGTCATGAGCCCAAATTGGGGTTCCTTGTATTGTCATCGAAATTACCAAGTGTCTAATGTGGGCCTTGGATTGTATTGACCAAGTCTCCGATATGAGACTTGTGTCCCAATTTCCAATGTGGGAATTGGATTAATTAATTTCACGTGCAGACCTAGAGTTAGGTTGCACGTGAGGGGGCGTGTTGGAGAGGAAATATCCCACATTGGAAAAGTGACAAAATAAAATATAACTTATAAGTGGGTGGATCTCACCTAATTGTACCGAGGCCTTTTGTGATTAAAACTCAACACCTATCCAGTGGTTAAGTTGGGACAGTATCGTACAATGGTGGGCCACGGGCCACACTTGTCGCTGTTTAACAGTGTTATTCCTAATACACAAAAGTAAGGCCTTTACAGCAGCTGCTCTAGTGTTGATTTTTTTTTTCCATAGAAGAAAGAACAAAACACACAACTACAAACAAAAGCCGTTCTAGTGTTGATTTTTCTTTTTATGATGGGAAGGAATTCCATTCCTCAAGATCAACCTCTACAATTCCAAAATTTTTCTTAGTTTTCTTTAAAATTTTAACCAAAATAACTTAGTTTCCGACTATGTCACAGAGATGTGAAACCTGCACGCCAGCTTGGCATGTTTTCCAGGGTGCTGTAGTTTGTTTGAGGCAAGTTGTCAAAAAAAAAAAACCAAAAAATCATGCTCTATCTGCATTCACTTTGTGAAGGATCATCAAACTAAAAAATAAAAATAAAATAAAAAAAATTACGTGTGGTTCTTAATTGAGATCTCAGGCACATTTTGCATTCACCTTGTGATAGATGATAGCTAGTTACGATACAGGAAATGGATTTATGGATTTGACTCTTTTATGGAGCTGCATCTTGATATTTCATTAATAATTCTCAATGCATGCTCTGAGTCTCTGATACTCTCAATAATTAACATGCACAGCCATTACATTAGTCCCCACTCCTCATGTGTATGTGTATATTCATTCTGATACTCATTGCATGCCCCTGTGATTCTCTTGCTCCCAAGAAATAATTAATATGCTTAGCAAATATTTCAATATAACATGGAAAACCAACAAGTAGCAGCATGCAATTGAAGCCCATCTTGTATCAACTGGCTGGGAATTTTTCAAATTTCGTAAAACCACCATCAGTTGAGATTTCAACATGGAAGGTACTCACAAGTCTTGTAGTGCTTGCCAAGCATTAGATTACTACTACAAGGCGATGTGTGCTTTAGAATTTTTGAGCTTCGACGAAGTAATGATATTTATAATCAAGTTTTCAGTTTCTTGATCATTTGATTTTCAGAGAAGCAGGGAGGAGATTCTAGATTCAAATTAAAAGAGGAGATGCAGATTGAAAACGGGTCTGTTAAAATTTTTCACTTTTTCAGTTATAGGATTAGAACATATTGAAATTTCATACCTTACCACTCGTACTATGGTCAACTCGTAGCCACCTCCACAGTAGATGGGTGACCAACATTCAGATCTGCAATAGTAACATGAGAAGTCAGTACGTTTCTTTCTTTATTTTACTGGCAATACACTGTTAAAAATTATCTTCTCTCAAGCACATGTGCAGAATCAATGGAAGAGAGTTTTATGATTTGTGATGGTATTACCAACACTGTGCCAGTAAATAAAGAAATTAAGTTTGCTTGGAAAGTTATGCATCTATTATCTTCTTCTTTTAAGAAATCCAAAGTAACTTTAAAGATTTAAAAAGTTGGAGAAGTCGCATATTGCATGATTTGAAAATAGAGTTTCTGATGTCAGTTGGGTTTTGAATACAAATATTTGGATCAGTGTTTTGACAGAATGTCAGTGTCATTGGTCCTTTGTTTCCTGGTGAGCAATTAATAAATTGATTATTGCACTTCATGGATCCAGTTCAGTATTTGTGAAAAATTGGGAATTGGAGGATGAGTGCATTCATTCTATATTTTTCTTCTACTTTCTTCAATACTTAAAAAAAAGATCAGCATGCTAGCAATTTCCATCCAGAAAATAAGCAAGTGAAATAGAGGCAATGACATGTTATTCACATCCATTACCTGTAGTGTTTGGCATAAGTTTACTATAGTAAAATGCAACACCTCGATCTCTAGCTGAATTTATTAAATTCTTTTGCCTAGATATCTATAGATGATTCTTGAAAAATAAGTTGAAAAAATCTAAACAATGTGTTTTCAAAGGTCATGTCAAATATTCATTAACAGTTACGTATGTATATGGACACCAAATTACTAAATGAAGAAGTAGCTTCATTTACTGATTAACTATATTGAAAGATAAGCCAAATCAATCTAGATAATGTGTTTTCAAACTATGGTCGTATTGAAACTCCTATGGATTTAATGTTATACAAACCTGAAGCTCGTTCTGATTTCTAACAACCAACAAATTCAGCCATCAGACCTTGCAAAAACACTCCAACTCTCAGCATACAGATGCATTTGACGTCAAGCTAGAGAACCTGTATTATGTTAATAAAATTACAGTGTTCAGTGATCATATCTATGTACTGCAAAACTAATTTGCTATGAGAACTGTACATAAGAATTTCCGTGATCAACTTGTAACTATAAAAGATTAATAAGCAATCTAGGGTATATTTAGACAGGCATCATACACCATATCCACCCTTACATTCAAACTTGAATCTGATTAGGCACAATGTTCACCTCATCTTGATGAAAAACTTGATGATTCTTGCCGATTCTTGAATGTACCAGTACAGCTGCATATAGAAATCTGACTTTATAAACACTATCATATGTTGAAAAATCTGCAAAATAAAAGTAATTTCAAAATTCTCACTTTATCGACCAATTACATATAAAATCTTAAGCTTTGAATGAGTGCTAATTGTTGGACCATGGTTAAGATGCATTGTATATTTAATCTTTGTTCAAAGCTGACAGAAGTTCGGGTTACAGATTGGAAATGTAGAAACGAACAAACATATAAGCCAATGAATAAAACAAACATTGTAAAGAGAACGATAAACCAAACCAAGTCCAAAGTCAAATGATCGAGAAGTAAAGGAATATGTAGCAACCATGAACCATCACAGCCCCATAAATAGAAAAATGAACTGCTGAAAAATTTTACCTGCAGTGAACAGTGAATTTGATTCAATATCTGCAGAATCTGCAATCTTCACCTCAGTCTTCCTAATACCACCACAATATACTTCAGGCTACAAAATAATTTTTTCTTGACAATTTGATTTCCTACAGTAGACCTGCAAACAAATAAGAGCAGCATCAAGACCATAAGGAGATGTTATAACAATTATCATTTGTATATTCTTAGTATATTTATTTCAAATTTATAGAATCTGTAACCGTTTCTAATATTATATCCATTATCTTCAATCTTTTTGTGCAGTCAGTATGGGAGATGAAATATATGAAAAATGGCAAATCATCAGTCATGTGAAAGCTTCGATCTTTTTTTTTCTTTTCTCTGATATCAAAATGTTTTCAAATTGAATTGCAAGTACAAAAATCTCATAACACAAATAGCCTTCTTTCAACCCTTTTGGGCGTCCAATATCATACACTTCAATATAAAAATGCTCTATCTGGCTTTTAACAAAATTTAAACCTACAGCACATTGTTTGGTGGAACGCTATTTCTCAGTATCTTTAACTTATGGGTGACCACTGACCATTACTTGCTTTATGTGAACATTAATAAAGGGGGTATTATTCTACCATTGAGCTTGAGCACACCCACTCGAAATCTGAAGGAGTATCAAATGGATCAAAATGCTGATCCACCACCCTTTGTCTTCCTAAGCATCACATCTCTAGCCTCACTGGTTCTAATAACACAGAACAATTAAGCTACAGAGAACAATTAAGCTCTCACTGGTTCTAATAACACAGAAAGAGAGAGTCACAAATTTCTCAAGCTTACACCAAATAACATTGTTCACGCTCTTGATCAACCACCATGCTCAAAAATAAAAAACAGTTGCCCAGCAAAAAGGGAGGAACAAATGATTCATGATTTACCTTTTATGGAATAGATGATTCGCGCTCTGATGCTCAAGATTGAATAGAATGCAACCATCTCACCTGAAAATAGAGGAGATAATGAGCAAAAAGAAAGAAAGAAAGCAAATCCAAATTCATAGATCAAAAGCAACGAACTGAACTCTGTCAATATCGCTTACACAGCTGTAGACGACACCGAAGAATTGGTAGTGTCACGATTGGGATCAACGATTTGGGTATTTGGGTGTAACAGTGGAGGTCGGTGTAAACAGATGCTTCCCGAAGAACACGGCTGTAGAAAAACAGAAGAAATACACAAAATTCAACTACAAAAAACTCACTTAAGACCACAATTCTGGACAACTGAAAAAGAACCCAAATCAAACACATACCTATTGTAAGCTTCCTCCCAAACTCGATCAAAATTCTAGCAACAACCTTCTCCGAAACAAACCCAAACTTTGCTCGGAAAGTCGACCAAAATCTTGGACGTCTCTTCTTCTTCTTCTTCCTATCCCAGCGACTTGCGATCAAAATTCGAAATACTATATCAAACCCACAATTCAAGATGGCAAATCGTATATGAAATATGGCACATAAACTGTGTAAACTAAACGTTTACAACTTGAATACCTGGATAACTTTTCTTTGTCTCTCTTTTTCTCTCACTGTGTCGAGCGAACAACCCATACCAAAAGAATGAAGATGTGTCCTTCTCCAGAGCAAACACGCAGAGCGCAAGCCATACCAACACGGCCTCACTTGCAGCCAACAACTGTCGGGGGCAATCAAGCAAAAGACCAGAAAAATGCAGGGCATAAACGCAAGTCACTGTTCATTCATTTTGTCTTTTTTCTCAAATGAACAGTAAAAGTGTAGTTTAGCTTTCGTATATTTAGAATTAGGGGTAATTGATCAATACTTTTAAACAAGTTCTAATATATAGTCATAGATTTTAAAAGGGGTTAAAGTTTATTGAAAAAAGTAGCAATTTATCAAAATATCAAAATTTATTGGATCTAGTTGACTCTGGCTAGATTTAAATTTTAATTAATATATCTTTGATAATAGATTGTACGTACTCAATCCTAATGTCCAATTTAATATTTTTGACAAAACCTAAGAACTATGATGCACGGATACGGCATTTTGCCTTCGTATCCCGTATCGATCCGGGATATGGGTACGATACGCCCCGGATACGTGTATCCTGATTTGGATACGATTTGGATACGTCCGTATCCTATGTGGATACGTAATTACGTAAATAAACTGGATACGTGGGGGTACATTTGGGTTTTTACCCTTAAAAAAAAAAAACAAAAACAGAAGACTACAGATCGACCTAACTCACCGCCGCTTCGCTTAATCGATCGTTCACTCGTTCCTCTCTTCTCATCTTCTTCGCAAGTCGCAGCTACCACCTACAGAGTTCTCATCTACTTCGTTTCGCTTGGAGCTTCAATCAAACTCGCTCCGGTACCTTCTCTCTTCTCTTCTTCTTATCCTTATGAACTTGATCGATTTGAGGGTCTGATGGTTTCAAATTTTCAATCGTTATACTGATAGTCTGATACTCTGATAGTAAGGGTCTGATGGTTTTAAGCTAGGAGAAAGCATCAGATTGGGGTACTCAGTAAGGGCGGGGTCTGATGGTTTTTGTCTTCTTCTTTTTTTGCCGACTAGGAGGGTCTGATGGTTGGCTGGATTCGATGATTAAAGGATAAGGAATTAAGGATATATGGGTTGTTTGGTTTTATGGTTTGATGATAAAAGGATAATGAATTAATGATAGTTTGTCGGTTAAAAAATTTAAACAATATGTCAATATCCCATTAAAGAAATCAGAAATGTATACATTGAATTGTGATAATGATACTTTGTCGGTCAAGTCATACATTGAATTGTCAATATCCCATTAAAGATTGCTGACCTTTCACTTGATGAACCACAATTAGACTATGAAGCATGGATACTTCAAAATTCTCACTATGGTGTATCGTATCCGTATCCGATATGGATACGGATACGATACGCATTGGGTACGTATCTAGGACCCTAAAAACGTATCGTTGACTATGGGTGATCAGTTGACTGTCTTGATACGTTTTGGATACGGATTGACCTGATTTTGGATACGTTTTTGGGTATTTTGGACAATTTCCTACCAATTAAACCTAAAGGCTAAAGCACACCAACTCTCACCAAGCCGCAGAGCTTCGATCAGTTCTGACTTCTCTCTCTTCGCGTCTCTGAACAAACAACGATCAGTTCTCTCAGTTCTCTCTCGTCGATCAGTTCTCTACTTCTCTCTCTTCGCGGCGTCTCTCCCAGTCTCCCTGTTCTTTGCTTCTTCGCGAGTTCGCGGCTGGTGGAAGTCTGGAAGAACAAACAACGAGGATGGGACGATGGGTATGTTCAGATTGAAAGTTTGAAGCTCTGTGGGTCGAAGGCTTGAAGCCTTGAAGGTTGAAGGTCGAGTTCTGAATTGAAAGCTTGAAGGTTGAAGCTCGGTGGGTTGAAGGGTTGAAGCTTGAAGAGTTGAAGACCAGGTAAATAACTTCTTTTCGACTACTTGATCTTCATTGCAGTCATATGTTTCTGTAATTTTACTAAACAAACGAGCTATTACTCTGTGATTGAATGATGTAACTGTTATTCTTTTTGTGTTTCGTTTTTATTGTTATTCTTTTTTGTTTAGGAAGATGAGTGATGCAAATGTAACAACAACAGATTCATCTACTAATGAGGGTGAACCCAGTGGAGGTGTGGGAGATGATAATAAGGTGTGTGCTTGAACTTAGTTTTAATTTATGTTGCTTGAACTTTTTGTTAAGTAATTTGATCCTTAGACTTATGTTTTGTATGATTGTTTGAATATTATGTCTTTCAATTGCTTGTTTCATTGCAATTCCATCATTTTAGATGCAATATTCATCAAATATATTTATTAACACTATATATATATATATATATATATATATATTACATATTATTTTATAAATATATCCAAAACGTATCGTATCCTGTTTTTTTGAAAAAAAACGTATCCACGTATCGTATCGCACCCCGTACCCCGTACCCGTGTCAGTGCATCATAGCAATTAGAGGGAGTTTTGTTTAATGTTGATCATGATGAAGATGAAGACCTTGAGGATGTTGTCCAAATTGAATGAAGTCCCAAAGTTGTTATTTGTTGTTTTAACCTTTTATTTGAACCTTTGGACCTTTGGATTGATAATTTTTGATTGTGATAAACTAGTACTTTGTTTATGTTTCATAATTTTTTTCTTTCTAATTATATATATACATTTAATATATATATATATATATTTAATTGACGTATCCTTCGCGTATCCGTATCCAATTACATTTAAGATTTGTCGTATCCACGTATCCGATCGCATCGTATCCGGATACTCGTACCCGTATCGGTGCTTCTTAGCCTAAGAACAAAAGGAACTGCTTAAATTTTTTGTTCTTTCTTAAGTAATCGGCGTTTTATTTCAAACAAAATAAATGAGTGACTTTTTATAATGATAGGATATGTCTGGTGGTGAAGGATCTGACTTAGAGGATTATCCATCAATCAGAGACACAGACTCGGAAGATGAAGAGAGTGGTTCCTCTGAAAATGAGGTATGCAGATATATGGAAAGAAAATAAGCTTAAAAAAGTAAAGATGTGGATTATTTTTCTATGCATTAAGTTCACTATCAATTTCCAATCTTATTATGAACCTCCACATAGTTTAAAGTTCAGGCGTTATGAAGTTTTCATGATTTGAAGAAAAATATGCCAGTCTGCATCAAGAAAGCTATCTGTTTTGACTGTTAATATTGTAAGTATTAACCATGGCAGGGTGAGCTCAACACCAGCAGAAATGATGGTTTGGCCATTGATCATGGTAATGAGGAGGAAAGTGATAGTTCTGGACTTCATGAAGCAGTCGAGGAAAGTGATTCATCTGAAGATGAGGTCTGTTGTTTTATCTTTTTTTTTTTCTTAAGATTTTTATGATAGTATGGTTATCTTAATGCATTTGAGTACGTTTCCCTTCATTTTTCTGTTTTTAACAGGTTGCTCCCCGAAATACAATTGGTGCTGTTCCCTTGGAGTGGTATCGGGATGAGAAACATATTGGTTATGATCTTACAGGGAAGAAGATTAAAAAGAAGGAAAGAGAAGATAAATTACAATCCTTTCTTGCTAGTGCTGATGATTCCAAAAATTGGTGGGTTTCAATTTCTAAGATGATATCTATCAATTGAAGTATTAATATTTTCATAGAAGTTTAAGTGCAGACTTTTGGTGAAATTCTGTAACATGCTACATTTTCCATGGCCAAAAATATCTATTATTACAGTATTTATGTAACATGCTACTTTTGTTACTTTTCAGGCGCAAATTTTTGGATGAATACAATGACGAGGAAGTAGAAGTGACAAAAGAAGATATGAAAACTATAAATAGATTGCTTGAAGGAAAGGCGCCACACGGTGACTTTGATCCATATGCGGTTCGTAGATCGCACCCATCAAATTCTAAATAGCATTCTCTTCTTAAAAACAAATAAAATAATAAATAAATAAATAAATAGACGACTTTCTTATAGCTAAATATTTATAGTAAAACTTTCCATATATAATCTCTTTTTACATATGAAATCTTCATTTGTAAGTTGAATTGAAACTTCCAATATGTCACTTGCAGCCTTATGTTGATTGGTTTAAATGGGATGACTCAAAGCATCCACTGTCAAATGCCCCTGAACCCAAGAGACGATTCATTCCTTCAAAATCTGAAAGTAAACTGGTAAGGCATATGTTCAGTTATTGATCCTGTTGGGTGGTATGTTCCTCTTTAATATGTCGGCTTCTGTGATAAACCAGTGCACTTGTTTGAGCTATTGGGACATATCATTTATTATTTTTGTATTTATGTATCTTGTTTGCAATGTGACATGGTTTCTTGTTTCATGCTCTGGACTTCTTCCTGTGGTCTACAGGTGAAGAGGTTAGTATTAGCAATTCGGAAGGGTTTAATTAAGCCTACAAAGGATGAAGAAGAGGAAGAAGAAAGTGTTTATCCCTTGTGGGGAGACGACTCTAATTCAACGGAAAAGGATGGTAGCCATTTATCTTACATTCCAGCGCCAAAGCCAAAATTGCCAGGTATTTAATTTTTATCCATATCTCTACTAGTGTCGAAATTCAATTAGATTAATTCCTCTTTGTTGGTGCAAGTATCCTGTGAGACAGCTTAAAGTAACTCTTTCTTTTAGGGTATGAGGAGTCCTTCAATCCTCCTCCGGAATTCATCCCAACACAAGAAGAGATTGATGCTTATCAGTTAATGTATGAGGAAGACCGCCCTAAGTTTATACCGAAAAGGTAACACTAAAGTTGCTTGAAATTGGGACTGATGTTAATTTGTTACTCTTAGTTCAGCATCTAACATCTGGGCTGCTGTATTGGTCAGGTTTACATCTATGAGAAGCATCCCTGCATATGAGAATGCTATTAAGGAGTGCTTCGAAAGATGTTTGGATCTATACTTGTGCCCCAGAGTTCGGAAGAAACGTGTAAGTGAGAAATTCAGATAGCAGAAGAAATTTAGCAGTGCTAATTAGTTTATGCTTTGATGGTCTTGCAAAATCATTTCAATCTTTGAATCTAATCAAATGAAGGCAAGAATGAGTCATTATGCATAACACTATCTTTCATGTCAGATCAATATTGATCCTGAATCTCTGAAGCCCAAGCTACCAAGCCGAAAGGATCTCAAGCCTTATCCTGTGAAATGTTATCTAGAGTATAGAGGTCACAAAGACACAGTTACATCAGTTTCCACAGAAGCTTCAGGGCAGTGGATTGCATCAGGTGTGCATGTCGTTCTTAATTCTTTTTTTGCATACAGTCAGGTATTATAATTCTATATCAGTATCATTAATTGTTATGGTTTTTACAGGTTCATCGGATGGAACTGTGCGTATTTGGGAGGTTGAAACTGGTAGATGTCTCAAACTCTGGGAGATTGGAGAAGCTGTCACATATGTAGCTTGGAATCCCAATCCTGAGTATTCCGTATTGGCTGTCTCTGTGTAAGGCTGCATTTATTTTTTGATTAATTCATCCTTTTATATTTGTTTGACTGGGATCCTGTTACTTGACCGTAACTATTACCAATTTTTAGGGGACAAGATGTACTTATTCTCAACACTGGTTTTGGGAATGAAGAAGTACAGAAAAAAACTAAAGAACTTCTTTCGGCTGAAAGACCTACCACACCAGATGACACGGGTGAGTGTGAGTTTGCTGTTGCTCTGAATATATTCAAAAAATGGTTTCTAACCCTTTACAATACACATACATTGGCAAAACAGCTACCTTCGTGAGCTGGATTCAAGATGAAACACATGAGGGCACCAGGTTAAGACATTTTAAGGTACATTTTTAATACATGGATTGTAAACTGAAGTCAAGATTGGAAGGAAGGTCTGTCAACAAAGAATCTTAATTGCTTGCTTTGTTGGGATCTTGCAGACTGTGTCTTCAGTGGAATGGCATCGTAGAGGAGACTACTTTTCAACGGTGGTGCCAGCAGATATCCTTTTTAGTGTCAAAATATCATATATGCTCTCTCTCTCTCTCCCTCTCTCTCATATCACTCACTCACTTTTTTTGCATGATCCAATTAGTCATCTCCTTGCATTTTCTTGACCTAGCTTTACGCCAATCGAAATCAATTTTTATGCATAGGCTCTCTCAGAAGTCTACCCAGACATTTTCAATCAAGTTGGGTGGGCTTGCAGTTACTTCAGTTTTCCATCCTGTTCGCTCCCACATCTTCATTTCTACAAAGAAAACTATTCGCCAATATGATTTGGTGAAGGGAAAGCAAATCAGAAAGCTTGATACAGGACTAAAAGAAATCTCCTCCATTGCAGTTCATCCTTCTGGTAAATTTTGATTTTAGATTCACTACATTTCTCTGTATTTAGTCAACTATATGCAACTATTCGCTTGTCTGTGCGTCATTTGTACTCTGATTTATCATCTGCGGTGGACCGTTAATGCAGGTGATCATGTAATTGTGGGGAGCAGAGAAGGAAAATTTTGTTGGTTTGATATGGACCTTTCAACCAAAAAACCTTACCTTATTCGCCAGTAAGTTCCACATTTAAATAATGGTGCCAAACATATATACGAGTCGTATGTTTTTTTCCTTGGTATATACTTTCATGCAAGGTTCTGTTATTCTTCACTCTAACTCTGCAGAATTTACAGGTTTTCAGAAGATGTTATCCATTACATTGTCGATTTATTATTATTATTTTTTGGTCAGATCAGATGATCAATTTTAGAAACACTGAAATATGCATATACATGAATCTCCCTCTGCGATAACTTGGTTCTTTTGTACATTCATATTTCACCGCTGATTTTCACAATTTTATCAGGTGGCATAAGAAGGACATCAACAATGTGTCTATCCATCGTTTATATCCGTTGTTTGCAACATGCTCTGATGATTGCACTGTACAAGTTTCTCATGGCATGGTTTATTCAGATCTTAACCAGAACCCTCTTATAGTTCCACTGGAAATACTCCGAGGTCATGCAAGCTCAGATGGGAGAGGTGTAATGGATTGCAAATTCCACCCAAGGCAGCCCTGGTTGTTCACGGCCGGTGCTGACTCGGTGATCAGACTTTACTGCGATTGAGAAGAAAAGAGATGAAATTGCATTCATACACAGTACTTATTGATCTAGCATCATCAGTTGGGTCACAATTTTCTGTGCTCTGAAATCTAAATACATTGTTCATCTTTTGGATGTCTGTAGTATCAATAATTGTTCGATCCCAATTTTGACACCACACAACTGGTCCTTATTAAATTTGTTTTCCTTTTCTATTTGCGTTTTGGTGGGCATTATAGACGGGATAATCTGAGATTATGTTCGAGTCATAACACCAAAACTAATGGTGGTTTGGGTTGGGTTTCAGCCCTTCTTTAGGGATGTGGTGCGGGCTTTTATGTATGAAGTTCTCGATTATGGCAAGCATACAAATATTTTAGATGAGGTCTCTACTCTCCTCTGCAAATGGATTTTTCATTAGTAGAAGCAGAATTCAACAATGAGAGTCGACTTCAGTACTAACAATAATCCAAAGAAATGAAGAAGGAAAAAACAATCAGGAAGAAAATGTATTGATGTACCTGATTTAGGTAACCAAAATTGAGGGTTTGTTCTTGCTGCCAGAATGAATCAAATCAATTTTTGCAGTAGTGCCAATAGTATGAGTTGTGTTCACTTGGTTCATCGTTAGCAATTTTAAATATAAAAAAAAATGATTTAATGTCTTGACCGATGATGTATTCATCGCAAGAGGTTTAGTAATTTTTTCAAACTCTCATATTGTCCACTTATTCGTCGGTAGGGGATAAATAAAAAAAAAAAATCGGTAGAACATGCTTGCAAATGACTTTTTGTCGTTAGCAATTTTAAATTATATATATATAAAAGATAGAACATCTCTTTTAACGACGTACGTCTATTAGCAAAAAATTTAAATAAAAAGATTGATAGGACACATTTACTGAGTTATCGGTGGACGGTTTATATAAGAAAATTGGTAACATCTTTACCAATGACTTATTATTCAGTAGTAGATTTATATTAAAAAATTTAGTAAAGCATAATTTTATGATTTTTGTTGGTAGCAATTTTAAATAAGAAATAGTAGAACATCGAATTCGACACAAGATTTTCCTGCTGAACCTTGAAATGTTTGGTTAACGTCCAATCTATAGTCCAAATATCCAATGTAATTATCGTTTTTTTATTTATTTTTTATAGTTCTTCTACAATAAATTCAAGATGTCCAACTTATTCTTATCGGGTCCGAAAGGTCAAGTAGAATAGTAGATTACCAGATATGAGTACGATCAGAGATGTTAATAATGATCGAATTTGTGCAATGTGATTCACGTGGCTTGGCGGCACCAATTTTCACCAATCATTGGAGTAGTTTTTACCAAGAAATCATCTACCTAGTTCATAATTAATCTGCTCTTGTGGTAATAATTGTGGTGGTTGAAGTGATCGACTTTCTGCGTTGATCGATCGAGAACATTCTCTATGATTTCGAGGATATTTGGTCTTATTTTCATCTGATCTTTGTACTTGCTTTGTACTTGCTTTGTAGCTAAACAGCTAGCCTTTTGGTATTCCCCAAGTTATAAATCTGTTATAACACCTTGCTAAATCATTTGCTATTTAATTTTTTCGGTTATATATAAAAACAGGCATGTTTAACTTAAAGTAAAGCACTAGATGTGAATTCAAACAAGTTTGAATTGCAAACATAAATTTGAATTGAATTATTTTTAAAGTTTGTTCAACTCAATCTCAAATTTAAATATGTTCACAGTCGGAAATTCTAACTGACATTTAGTTGATTTCGCGGTTTGTTTTTATCATAGAAATTTCTTCAATGATTCAATATTTGACTAGTTTTGGTCGAGTTGGACTTGTGATCCTAATGATTCAATATTTGACTATTTTTGGTCGAGTTGGACTTGTGATCCTAAAGATACAAAACATTGTGAAACACAAGGCACCATATGTAGCAATACCTGTACCGTTTGTTGTAAGTTTTGACTCTGGACGTGGTTTATGACCAAATTTGGTGAAGTAGTTTTTGTAAATTCAATCATATTTTTACGGATGCAACATCTTTAGTGTTTGACCAAGAACAGAATATCTTGTTCCAAATAAAGCTGAACAAAATATTTGATTGATTTGGATTTTGTTCTTCTGTGCTGCACATTCCCATATTATTCTGAGTGACACATGCACTAACGATTATCTTAAATCTAAAATCAAGATTTTCATGCTCCTAAACATCTTAGGGTCAACTAATTGCTCAATAAACTAATGCAACAAGAAGACTCTATTAGAAATGATGTCGCGATGTGCACTACGTTTTGTCTTGTTTTGTTTTGTTTTTTTTTTAAATTTATTATTATTATTATTATTTTTATGGAATTAGAGTAAGACTAACTCGGGGTCTTAATTCAAAATTTTATTAATATAAAGTGAAAGTACAAAGAAGCCCGCGGACTAAACCAAAACTAGGCTTGAGAAAACAAGGCGGACCAAACCGAAACTAGGTTCAAGAAAATAGCCTACTACAAGAGGCTGAATGAACAGCCAGCGGACTAACTTGCACTCTACATATATTAAAACACGTTGATTATTTTATTTTTACATTGGTCCAACTAATCACGTGGTTAAAGACATTATAGGATTATTATACTGATTGAATCTTTCACCTAATTACTTAAATTTACTTACGTAAGTCGTCATTCATTTGTATCGACTCACATGAGAAAGGAAAATTCTACAATGTGTTAACGTATGACATGCATACAATTGCCTTAAAAGTGGTAAAATGAGTCCTCAAAATAGTAATATTAGTCCTCAAAGTGGTAACATGAGTCCTTAAAATGGTAAATTTTCTTAATTACCACATGAGTCCTCAAAATAATAATATTAGTCCTCAAAGTGGTAACATGAGTCCTTAAAGTGGTAAATTTTCTTAGTTTACCATATGAGTCATGAAAATAGTAATATTAGTTCTCAAAGTGATAACATGAGTTCTTAGAGGGGTAAAAATACTTGATGTATGAGAAATGTTAACATACCATAACTTTACCCCATGAGAAAATGAGTACGTTTAAAATATTTCGCCCGCGGCCGATCTCTTGAGGTAGATTGATTGTTGAGCATTAATCTATGACTCGGCATATACTCGTTTTTTCACTTAAGAACGTGAGCTCATAGTTTAACAAGACAATGATAATGTCCCCATTATGATTGTGATGATAAACAGTGATTAATGTCTTAATAGTAACTCTTTGAAGGCGGCATTTTGCCATTCGACAATCACCAAATAATTACAAAATCTATCAAAATTTGGCAGAAGAAGACAAATTAATCACTTAGAAGTGACAAGTTACTAGTCTAGTTTCTTAGAATCACTTTCTATCGCTTAATTTGTGGGTCTCTAGGTCCGTTGCGGTAGCCAAATGATTTTGGACTTTTTTCTTTTGCATCACTATTAGCATCTCATGCAATGTGATCCCACTGATGTGGAAAATCAAATTGTCACATCCTCTGCCCGGCGCCAAATTGAAATGGTCCAACATGTGTATCATTTCATAGTAAGAATTTTTTCAGTATCACATGTGCTTCGGATTTTTTAATTATTAGATTTATCTCTTTCATCAGATTTAGTAGTTAAAAAAATCTTTCATTTCTAAATTTCCGTTGAGGATCTACACCATTGTGAAAAAGACGAGGATAAAACAAACGTCAAGCGTGCTAAGAAGCTTAATTAGTAAATTTATAATACGAGAATAATATTCATATTGGGTAAAAATCACAAATAGTATCTGAATTATACATCAATCTTATCGATAGTACCTGAACTTTAATTTTGATCACAACTAGTACCCGAACTTTTCGATTTCATTTTAAATGGTACCTAGAGCCACCTTCGGTCACTATTCCGACTAAAAACGGCATATGAGGTGATCGTAATGATGATCTTTGGTGATTTCAAGGGTTGCGATCATAGTGATGATGTTTTTGGTAATAAACTTTCCTTGAACTTTTATTTTTATTTTATTTATTTTTTTGGATTTGGCCTTTTTGGCAGGAATAATGACCGAAAGTGGCTCTAGGTACCATTTAAAATGAAATCGAAAAGTTCGGGTACTAATTGTGATCAAAATTGAAGTTCAGATATCATCGATAAAATAGATGATAAGTTCAGGTACCATTTGTGATAATAACTCATTCATATTTGGATATGATTGCCCTTTCATACTTTCTGCTTTCAAAATTTGATCTTTCAATACCGATCGATCAATTCTCGTCACACATTGCGTGTGATTATGAAGAGATTATCAAGCAAGCAAATTTTAAAAGCAGTTTAGTAAGCGAACACGCCTGCACACCGGCTAAACAACTAATGAATGAAATCGATTATCAAGCAAGCAATCCCAGCGACCCTGAACCGGCCAATTCATTGACATATAGAAAATCCAAACTGAAATAGTCAAATGGCCGGCTTTCTTGTTTGGCAATATATCTATGTATTATTGCTAACTTGAATGAAATTATTAGAATGAAGTCAAGATGGATCCATTTTATTTGGAGCATTATATCGTGGTCTGCAGGCATAGGTTGACATCATATCTTTGTCTGTGTTATGTGTTACAGTTGCCATTGATGTTCATTGGCACCAAGAGACAAAGGGGCCGAAAGCAGAAGACAAACATCGACCAAGATAAGCAATTAATAGCGAGATAAGGTGCAGCATTCTGTTGTGGTCTTCCCCGTTAAGTCTCCATTTTCCAATTCCCCATAAAACAAAAGAGAATATGAATACACCTTATTTTCCTCGATGAGTATCCATCGTTCATTCACAACTTAATAGACAGAGCATGAAGTCAGGACCTTCTTTTCCATTGACTTCATTTCACACCTCAACTAGCTAGCATCATATTAACTGAAGGCATTTCATAGCCACCTTTTTCCCGATGAAATCTGAAATCATAGCGATTTGAAGTTGATTTAAAGAAGTTCCTTTAAATCTCAAATCGTTATTTTTTTCTCGATGAAATCATAGCGATTTGAAGTTAATGTAAAAGGACTTCTTTTTCATAAATCAATTTCAATCAATATTGGATGAAGTATTTTAAGTTTTTATACACTTCCTCTCTTTCATTTTAGGGATTTTGTCCATTTACCCTATTTTTAGGGATTTTTTTTCCACTTACCCATTAAGTATTTTTAATTTCCCTTACCCAAAACACTCTAAGGAGGTTTTCCCTCCTACCTTATAGAGTTTTTATTTTATTTTATTTTATTTTTGAGATTATTTTACCCTCACCCCTTTGTTACGTAGAGAGAGAGAGAGAGAGAGAGAGAGAGAGAGAGAGAATGGAAGAGAGAGAAACCATAGGAGACTTCTCCAGAGCCCCGTCATCGGCCACCAGATTCAGATCACCGATTGTCGGAATCCGGCCAACTTTCACTGGAATCCGATCACTGGTTGCCGGAATCTAGTAATTGGTCGCCGGATTCCGGTCACCGGCTGTCGCCCACCTGATTGTTTTGAAAACCTCGCCGGAGATCCCCAAAGAGGTCGTCGAAGATTTCATAGGTTGCTGGAAAGGTTAATTGCCCCCCAATAGAATTTTCGGTCCCCGGGAATGGGAACTAATCTCCCTAAATTTAAACAAATAAACTCTGATGAAAGAAAAAAAAAATGAGATTACATCAATTCAAAACGTTTATTGTTCCCTAATATAATTTTCAATCACCGGAATGAGAACTAATTTCCTAAATTTAGACAAATAAAGCTCTAATTAAAGAGAAAAAAAAAGATTACATCAATTCAAAATCTCTATTGCCCCCTAATAGACGTCTATTGCCCTCAATAAACCACTATTTTCTTCTGTCTTTCTTCTTTCTTTCTGGGACTTCTGCCCCAATTTTACCAAAAAAAAAAAAAAAACAGAGACTAGGCTGAATTCTACTCTGTCACTGTCGAAAAGCACAAGTACAGCTTCTCCTTCGGTACAATCTAATGTACCACTGTGTCATACTTCCCTCCCAAGCTCTCTAAATTACTTCAAATTTCAGCAATATAACTGCCTCTTTTCCCAAATCTAGAAGCTCATAATCAAAGCATTTCAAAGTCCAATTCAAAATTCCAAAAGTTGGATCACACCACTGTGCGTCTGTGCAGACTCGCGAGGATCCATGGCCTCTTATTGTAGCAGCTCAGTCCCTTTAACTCTATTACTCTTCGTCTCAAACTTGGTCAACATCTTATACCACCGCGATCACTGTAATCCAATCCAATCAAATCAAAATTCAACCACCGCATGAACAAAACTCACAAACGAAATCGCATCTACTCTCTTCTTCTAGCCAACGAATTTCATATCACAAATCAATTGAAACGCGAAAAGATAAGAAGTAAAACATATCTGAATGAGAAACCTAGCTGAGAAGAAAATCGTACCTTAGATCCGATCAATGGGTGAGAGGATCCAAATGAGTTGCTAAGGTGCCGGCGAACTCATTGAGTTCCGCTTCACATCCGGCACCTCAGACGTCCGATTCTCCATTGCAGCTGCTGGATTCCGCTGTAGATATAGTTGAGTTGGTCGAACTCGGAGCTTTTGTAATCACGGAGGGATGAGTGTGGCGGAGAAGGCCGGAATCGGACTAGGAGTGACGTCGGGGTTGGGTTGGTCGGACTCAGAGTGTTTGTAATCAATGTTCTCGTCGACGTCGTTGACGGCTTGCAGAGAGAGAGAGTGACAGAATGAGAGTCTGAGAGGGGGAGAGAGAGAGAGAGGGGCAATATATAAATTTTAAAATTTTGAGGGGCAATATATAAATTTTAAATTTTTGGGGGCCAAAATAGTTATTTAGCTGTTAAATTGGGTTAGTGGAAATAAAAATATGTTGCTGGGGTAAGTGGGATAATTTTGACAAATTTTGGTGCTTTGGGTCAACGACCTTTCATTTTATTACTTTTTTAGTTTTATTTTTTATTTAAGGGCAAAGCAAATATATATAGAGAAATTTTAAATACACCCCCTCAATTACTTAATACACATCTCTTACATTTTTTTGTCTCATTTTTTTTATCAAACTTCCATCTATACCCCTCCTCATTAAATAAATAAGGCAAAATAGCTAAATTACCCCCGTCTTTTTCCGTGACCATCAATTTACACCCTAACTTTTCAATTTTGATTATTTACCCCCTCACTTTTCTAATGGTTGCCTATTCACACCATTCCGTTAACTTTTAGATTTTCTATCCAATTTTTCCGTTAGCTTGACCTTACGTGTCGAGCGTTTTCGTCTTTCCAATTTATCCATAACTCCTATTATACAATTCTGGGTTGTATTGCAAGAATACATATTCATCATGGCGCTTCATGAATCTAGTTTTGCTTAAATGTGAGATTGTGCTTATGCTTTTGTATACTTTGTGTTGATCTGTATGATTCCCCAATTTGAAAAAGTTGGGTTGATATTGTTTAATTAAATTATCATTTGCTATATTTCATATTAGCTGCAGAATTGAGTATGATTGATGCAAGAATGTTAATGCAATGAGTGTACTTTCGCTTCAATTTAATCAAATAGCATGAGGTTTTTTGTAAACCTTAAGGTCGTATGTGTTAAAGTTTTAAATTTTGAAAGAAGGTCACTATGTTTATGCATTTCCATGTCAAAATTGATTGTTTGAAAAGTCATATATGGAATGGTTCATCAAAAATGAAGGAAACATAAGCAAGTGCGTGAATTTGCTTTAGGGAAATCTTTCTTTGAAGGAGTTTGATAGCTTGCCGTGTGCTTAATTGTTATAGTTCAGCGATGCCTCATCATCTATTTTTACCATCGAGGAAATTCAATTTAGTTGTAGCAAATACTCTTGAAAAGGGGAATAGATTTCAGTTTATGCCTGGAGATGGTCATCTCAAATTGTGAAGCATACAGACTATAATACCTTATGATGTACGAGTACGTTCCCTATCAATTGCCATTTTTGTCCATGTTTAGTTGGCGATTTGTGAAACTTTATGCATGTACTACTCTTTACCCTTTTTTTTTTTTTTTTTAAAAAAAAACCTCACCTCATTCCCACCCTTAGTGGGGCTCGAACTCCTGACCTCTTATATATGAGACCAAAGCCTTACCACCCCACCAAACACACACACCCTACTCTTTACCCTATTTGAATTGCAGAATATCAAAAGAAAAAAGTGTTGGTTGCTTAATTTTTTATTTTTTGGGTAGTGCTTGTAAAGACAAAAATGCCTCTGACATGTTAGCCATGTGAATTCAAGTTAACAGAGAAATTGGATGGAAAATCTTAAAATTTAACAGTAGGGTGATATTCGGCAACAATTAGAAAAGTGAGGGTGTAAATAATCAAAATTGAAAAGTTAGGGAGTAAATCGGCAACCATGAGAAAAGATAGGGGTAATTCGGCTATTTTGCCAATAAATAAATGAGAAAAACTTTTTTAAAAAATTAGGTCGGCTATGTATCAAAAAATTTTATTTAAATTTTTTGATTTATTGTGGAATTTGATAGGAGCATTTTAATGTGGTATTTTAATAGTTAATTCCTCACATTTTGCTTAGTTAATTCCTTAACAAATCGATTTTTAACTCAATTTCTATTTTCTTAGGTACATTTGAGTAAATGATGGTGAAATGAGCATTAGGTCCACACTTACCTACAAATGGTGGAGAAAAATGGAAATGTACTAAAATGTCAATTTTACACATTTTCCTACTCCGGCTAGGAGAAACCAAGCCAAGCAAGGAAGAAGGAGCGGCTGCCTGACCAAATGAACTTCAAATGAGCTGAAACTCTGCAGATCTATTCTAGACATCCTAAGAAACATTTCTTATGAAGAGTGCAAGGGCCAAACAGAAGTGTAAGGCCTTCAAACAGTCAGCCCAATTTTCAGCAGAGGCAAAACTAGAAAACTGGACCTGTAAGGAGTCCAGCAGAGATTCTGGCCCAAATACATGGAAATAAATTCTGAAAATTTGACAGAATGATATACACTCATGGTAGATCATTTCATCTGAAGAAGTCACGGACAGAATCTAAACTTTCGGTGGAGATAAAATTGCAGTAAAAATGAGCAGAAAATCCACCACCACCATCACCTAAAAACATTCCATGTTTTAGGGTGTAATCATCATGTTTTCTCCATCATTACTCACACTAATCCACCATCATCATCACCCAAAAATATTCCATGTTTTAGGGTGTAATCATCATGTTTTCTCCATCATTACTCACACTAATTTACTCCATCTTTTTCAATTTCACTCTTCTTTCTCTTCCCTATATAAACACATTCTCCTCTCACTCTCAAAAACACATTTCTTCATCCATTCCATCTTCTTTATCTCTCCATTTCCTCTCCATATTTCTTTCCATTCTCTAGTTTTCTTGTTCTTCATTTTCAAGCCAAGAGAAAGAGAAACCATGCAATACATCAATTTCCTAACCGCCATCCACCCTTGTGTCGTCCCTAGAAGATTGCTTGCTTTCAAGGATCTTCAAGTTCTTCGTCTCAAGGCTTTATCATTCATCTTTCAAGGTGTATTATATCCTTTCTCTTGTTTTCTTTGTTTGATTTTGTAAGACCATGAATTCTAGTTAACAAATAATGTTAAGGGCAAAGTTTAAAGCCCGTTTATATGTTTTGAAATAAAGTTGTAATTTCTTTGTGTTGATTTCTATGTTGCTTATGTGAGATTGTTCGATTGAATTTGATTGATAGAAAACTTTTATATGTTTATCTTATTTGGGTCGACACTTATAGGATTTGCATGTAATTGGTGCTAGATTTAGGTAAACGATTCACCTAATAGTTTTGTGAACCTAAATCACAAGTAGTAAAGGCTTTGGACAAATGTCGAATTCAATTGAAGAGGATTGCAAATAGGTGAACTTTTTCATAACTAGGTTGTGCACTTAAGTTGATAACCTTTCTCTATGCTTCTTGCATTGAACATGTTTTGATTAGCTAGCTTTCTAGACTATGATTGCATGTTTAATAGGATTGATCTAGGTGCTTTCACTTAGGTTAATTAGTAAAGGAAAGTAAAATATGGGAAATCATTTGCTTCAAATGTTTCACATGATCGACTTCTTTCTCATGACATTGAAAATCAACTATAGGAATTGTAATTGGATTTCTTGCTTATGGATGTGGTTTTGATCTTTGTTCCTTGCGTTCCACCCCTGTATATATGTTTTTACATTTTCTTTATTTTATTTATTTTAATTTTCAATTCTATAATTCTTAAACCCCCCCTTTTATTTCGTTACTTGTATATATTTCTATTCTTTATTTTATTTTTGTAAATAATACTTCATTATTTTAATTCTTTATTTGTTTATACAATTGTATATATTTATATTCTTTATTTTATTTTTGTAAATAATACTTTTCTTTATTTGTTTCACAATTACAAGTGTACCCTCAATCCCCGGATAGAACGATCCCTATTTACCATATACTAACGATGACATTTTACAGGGTTAAATTGCGCGCTCATTTTGAGCGCGTCAGAATTAATTGCTAATTAATTCCGGCTCATATCAATATGGTAATTATTAATTATACTTCTTCTTTCTCACATCAATAATGTTGGTATATTGCTAGTAGATTGAATAACTTTATTTTCTTACCTTTATTGTTCTTCAAGTTGAAAGACTTCATGCCTCTAAGATTTTTAAAGATTTAATATATGTCAATATCTTCATGATTCATATAATCATGGTCAATAGTAAAATCGGTAAAGAATGAGCTATGGTGGTTGTTTTGCAAACGAAGTGATTGATGATGATGTATTCATGTATCCAAGATATATTTGATGGTTTTATAACCTTTTTCAATATATTTCAACCAATTTGGTTGCTTGCTAATTCTTCATATGGACTACAATTATTTCATCTGCCATTTACATTGACGGATGATCTTGAAAAGACGTCGATTATATCACGATCCAAGATGAGAAGAAAATTTAACCTATGAGAAAATATTCAATTAATAATTAGATATATAAAGCATTTAATTCTTATTTTATTTTTATGGATTCTTCTATTTTTATTTTTATTTATTTATTAATTAGGAGGGGTAAATATGAAAGTTTGATGACAAAAAAATAAAGGCGTGTGCATTAAGTAATTAAGGGTGTGTATAAAACTTCTCATATATATATATATATATATATATATATATATATATATATATATGTGTGTGTCTGTGTACACTTTTTTCAAAGGGTATGTACATTTAAACCTAGAAGCTAAGGCTATGTTTGGGATTGCTTTTGGGAGGGCTAGAATAGCTTTGGAATTAATAAGAAAATTAGTCATAAATATAAAAGATTACAATATATATATATATATATATAATGTGTCTTGAGGAGTTTTGGAAGTACTCAAAAGTAGTTATGAGGAGCACTCGTCAAGTGATTTTTAGTTTAAAAGCACTTTTTAAATTTGACAAAAGCATTTTTAGGCATTTAAAACAGTCCAAAAAAAAAGCCTAAAAGCTAAAAACCTGAGGGCACAATTAGGGGTACATTTGATGTAAAACAAATGAAAAAAAAAGTTTCTAGAGCAATTAGATCCGTGCAAGGGTGCTTGGAAATTTTGAAAGCGCCACAATGTTGATTTGCGACCCATTGTGTTTATCCGATAAATTAATGGGAAGACACAACAAAATTTGGTGCTTTGCCCTAATGCAAGGAAAATTATATATGCATTGGTAAATTTTGGACAAAGTTCGATCATTTTTCTCGTGTAGGATTTGTTTTCCATCTTTGTTTTGGATTGTTTTGTTGCTATGCATGGTTAGGATTCATAATTAAATTTTACTTAGGACTTGATTTTTCTCTATATAAGCACCAATCATAATCAGACCCAAAAAAAAAGCACCCATCATAAATTTTGAAATCATTCAGTAAATCAGAAAATCGATAATTAATTTCAATTGTTCCCGAGTTCTAAGTTTGAAGGTGGTCTGTTGTTAATCTCTCTCTCTCTCGTTGTTAGCCGCCGCACGCACGAAGGAGGAAAAAAACCGACGGTGAGTGTGCTCTCTCCCGGCCGAATGTAGCTGGCTTTTCCGCCGCTGCGTTTCTGCCCGGGAGAGGATGGTGTTTCTGAGTAGTGGAGGGGTCTCAAGGCAGCGGCGTGGCTCTGGGAGGGTGGATGGGTCGTCGTTTCCGGTTTGGGTGGATCGTTTTCGATTTGTCTCTATCGGATCGAGGGAACGACATCGGAGGTGCAGCGACGAAACTTGGAGTTCCGGCGGTGGTTTCTAATGTCATCGACCTGCTTTTTGGGCTGTGGCTGATCAAATCTGAACGAGGAGTTACCGATCCCGAAAGGGCTCTGTCGCGGTCTCGGCTTTAGACCTGTTTGAGGTCGTCCGCTTGATGCAGGGGCTGTTTGCGGGGTGTCAGGGCGATGCAGCGGCGGAGGAATTCGGCGAGGTGCAGTTTTGACGCATGGAGACAGAGTGGTGGCTTTGGGGCTCGCTGGTAGCAGGAGGGTTTGCCTGCCGCGCTTTCCCTTTGCTGGGGGTGGTAGTCTTTGGGCTGGACCTATGTTCTTGAGCCTCTCTGGTGTTGTTTTGTGTACTGTTGTTTAGTTATTTGCTGTTTGGTTTTGTTGGTTTTTAGTTGGGAATAAGTCCCTCCTCTTGTGAGCGAGGGTTTAGGTGTTTCTGGGTAGTCAATGCCATTGTTTGGTGTCTTGGTCGTTTTGGTGGGTCTGGTCTTTTGGCGGTGCTTTCTGGTTATCAGCGTGATGGTGAATCACTCTTACACGTGGCCTGGCTGTTTTGGGACGCGGCGTCCAAATGGGTGGAAACAGTTCATCTTAATGTTGGTGGCGGGGTTGTATCGTTATACATAGGTCTGGTTATAGGTTAATTTGGGTGGGGTTGAGTTTTTTTAGCTCATGTAAGTCCCTCTCGTTGAAAGTCTGAAACTTTGTAACCAGTTTGGTTATTAATAGATTATTTATTCTCTCAAAAAAAGTTTGAAGGTGGTCTAATTATTATCCATAGCCTGCAACGTGACATAGCTACTTCAAAGTTCAAATTGATTTAAGAGAGTTTTGAAAAGGAGTGAGACAAATGTCAAACATGGATGAGAGGCTTCAGAGGATGCTTGGAGGGGCTTTGGGCCACCCACGACCTGATTCACCCTCCCTCGATGGCTCAATTCCTCCGAGCAGGTCTACATCTCCTCACTGGCCCTCCTCAAAATGCTCAAGCATGGAAGAACCGGGGTTCCTATGGAGGTCATGGGATTGATGATCGGTGAGTTCGTGGACGATTACACAGTTTGTGTGGTTGATGTCTTTGCAATGCCGCAGAACGGTACCGGTGTTAGTGTTGAAGCTGTGGATCATGTATTCCAGACTGATATGCTTGACATGCTTAAGTAGACCGGACCACCGGAGATGGTTGTTGGGTGGTACCATTCTCACTCGGGATTTGGTTGCTGGCTATCTGGTGTAGACATGAATACACAACAAAGCTTTGAGGCTTTGAACAATTAAGCGTGCTGTGGCTGTGGAGGTGGATCCGATTCAAAGTGTCAAGGGCAAGGTGGTTATGGATACGTTCCGCCTTATCAACCCCCAAACTATGATGTTTGGTCAAGAACCGAGGCATACCACATCCAATCTAGGGCATCTCAATAAGCCATCCATTCAAGCGTTGGTGCATGGGTTAAGCCGACATCATTATTCCATAGCGATTAACTACAGGAAGAATGAACTTGTTCGAGGAGAAGATGTTGCTTAGTCTTCATAAGAAGAATTGGGCAGATGGGCTAACACTTAAGCATTTTGATACTCATTCAAAGACAAATGAGCAAACTGTTAAGGAAATGTTAACCCTAGCTGTGAAGTACAACGACGCGGTGCATGAGGAGGATGGGCTGACATCAGAGAAGCTTGCCATTGCAAATGTGGGAAGACCAGACGCCAAGAAGCGGCTCGAAGAGCGTGTCTCGAACTTGATGTCCTCGAACATTGTCCAAGGTTCCAAACCTTGGGCAGTGGTGGATCCAGGATCCTAGAAGTGTCTAGCTAGGCTAATTAGAAGTGCACAATTTTTTTTTTTTTTTTTTGAGGTTTGGAACTCAGTGGGAGGCTCATCCTCACGCCTTTATAATTTTTAATCAAAACATACAACGGAGGGGACATAAAACCAAACCCCGTAAATTAAAAATTACAAGCATACATTTGTTGTATGACACCATTAAAACTATATATATCTATATTTTAGACATAACAGAGCATTCAAGTCGGCAAGTCACAATAATTAAACAATGAAACCAAGCTGCAGCATTTAAACAATTATATATACCAATTGTTAATGCTCAAGCCCGGCGGTAGCCGAACTTTTGTTTAACGCGGGTCCGATGGGCGGACCACTACTCCCAAGTTTTGGTGACTTCCGCTGACTGCAACACGAGAGACATAGCGTCAGAGGGAGACCGCGTTGGGCGGTCTTCACTTCTCCGATGCCTAAGTCAGTCACTGTATAGTGGCAGTATAATAATGGAGTAGTAAATGCGTAATTAATGAGGAGAGAGGAGAAAACCTTTTATAGGTGAGGAGAGGGCTGATCTTATTCTTGTTTCCGATGTGGGATTGATGTGCTTCGATTCCCAGCGTCTGGAGCCTCTGATGCTGTCTTGACGCGGCGCATGGCGGCGCGTTCAAGGTGATCTGGGGGTGGTCCAGGGCTCGAGCGGTAGTCGGCCTGGCAGCGCCTTCGCAGGTCACTCCTTTGGCGGGAGTCGATACCTCTGGCGGTACGATGAGCGTGGCTCATTATAGCTAATTATGCTTGTTCTGGCACATGTAGGTACACCAATATACCATGATTACCAATTTACCATCATTAATTCATTATATTCAAGTCGGTAAGTCACAGAGTAAGTAAACAATGAAACCATGAAACCAAATAAGCAATAATAGACTAATAGAGCATATATGAAGAGCAGAGTCACAGAGAAACAAATCAACTAACCAAGTCGGCATTCGGCAAGTCTTTGGAATCAAAAAAATTCAACAGAGTAAGTCAGTAAGACTCTAAAGACTGTAAGCGACTCAATACCCACTTATCCAGAAATCCAGATTCACACAGATTCACAGTAGTAACCCGCTCGCCAACTCAATTTCTCCAAAGTCCAAATCAAACAATCTCACGCAGGCATGTAGCAGCAAGCCAGCAAGTCAGCCACTGACCTCCATCCAAACGCACAAGCAGGTCTGCCTACAAAATCAGTACACCACAAACTCAGAAATTTAGAGTAGATTCATGGGATTTCCCCAAATTGAAATTTAAATCTCCATGAAGATGAAAGATAGAGTAATTGTACCTGTGAAGTAGGGATCCCTAAATCGGATTGTGGGTTCACAGAGATTTCCGGCGGCGGTTTGTGGAAGTATTCAATCCTTCACTTCAACTGACCTAGTGAGCACTTAAGTAGTGACTTGCTGCGGCCTGTGGGCGATTGGGAATATGCAATTTCGGACTTCAAGTCTTCAACAGATACCTTTTTTTTTTTTTTTTTTTTGTTTCTTTGGATTGGTATGGGAAATGGGCTGAAGGGACATATACTTAGGGGTTTTTGGGCCAAAATGTTGTCTGCGCTATAGCCCATAAAGCCTTCCATATAGTTCCGCACCTGACCTTGGACACAATGCTAGATACTGTTGCATTCTAGAGTACGTTATGTTTACGTATCAAGTTGATTTGCCTTGTATTCTTGAAGGGCTGGACTATTTGTAAGAATAACACAACCAAACAAACAACCATCATATACATTCAAGTAACACAAACCATAATTCGATGAAGAATTACTAACCTGATGATGTAGAAGCCATTGCAATGCTGAAAGCATAAGTCTTCTGTTCTCTCCAATGCTTTAGCAGTCTATAATGGGGTAGACAATACTGCTTGATTAATTGTGAGAATAGGGACCTTGCTTTATATAGGAGTTGATGATTCCTAAACCTTCCCATAAAGATTTCCTTGTGAATCATGGATTCAACTCCTCTGCAAAACATACTTTACTTCATGTCTTAGTAAACTAATTATAGTCCACATAGGATTAGGTTTCCTCAACTTGCAAAGAGTATAATCACACTTTCCTTATTTGCAAGTTATCCGGATTGCATCACATTGTGTAATCCTTAATTCTTGTTCCTAAGATGATCTTATATTGTGATTAATGAAGTTCCATATTGTATGATAGTCCAATCAGGTTTTACATTCTCCCACTTGGACTTTCATACTAGCTTCATCCACCAACAAAACAAGATATACAAGAACTCCTTAGTGATCACTTGTTATTACACAATAATGCATAACCTAATTTCAAGACTTTCACAAAAATAATTGTTGTAAATGAATCATAGAAAACTAACAATGAAATCTGACAATGATAGCACTCTATGATCACAAGAATAGAACTATGATTATGCAAGTCCCCAACAAAACATGAAAATTAACATATGAAGTGTCTACATTGTGATTTATACTTTATACCTCATACACGGTCCTCCTTTAGCTTCTGAAAAGTTTCAGAGCTATAAATACTTCAAATTGAAGCCTGCAAAATCTCAAAGAGAATCCTGATCCTCTGCTCACTGTCGAAAACAAAATGACAGCTTAGTATGGATCATAAGCAGCTGCTCTTAGTCTTTTTATCCTGCATAAAATCAAATTTCTAAACACAGGCACATATGTACATATATTTCATTATTTCATAATTTATTGCAGTAATACAAACACCGAATTCAAGCTGCCATAATAAAAATATAACTGATAGTTCATCATCCAAATGAATCAGAAAATACAAAGATGTTCTTTAATGAAAATTACATCAAACCTGAGCTTCTAAAACAAATTATAAGCTCCCACTGATTCAAACAACATCTAAAAACTCAACTAAACCCATATTCTTAACATGTTCTTTAAAAACTGCAACAGATAATGGTTTAGTGAATGGATCAGCCAACATATCCTCAGAAGACACATGCTCTACACTAATTTCATCAAGCTTTACTTTCTCTCTTACCAACATATATTTTGGATCCACGAATTTAGATTTTGAAGATCTCATATTGTTCTTTGAAAAGAACACTGCAGCACTGTTATCACAATATATTGGCAAGGGTCTGTGTATGGTATCTATAGCTTTCATGCCTCTAATAAAATTTCTAAGCCACACTCCATGAATAGTTGCCTCATATAAAGCAACAAATTCAGCATACATGGTAGATGTAGTGATACTAGTCTATTTCACACTATTCCAAGAAATAGCGCCACCAGCCAACATAAAAATAAAACCAGAAGTTGATTTTCTTTGTTGCTGGACCTTCTGCTTTCCCACAAAATCTACATCAGAGAAACCAAACACAACAAGTTCTTGACCATCTATCTTCTTATACACTAGCATATAATCCTTGGTTTTCTGCAAATATCTTAAGACCTTTTTCCCAACAACCCAATGTGCATGTCCAGGATTAGTTTGAAATCTTCCAAGTATTCCAACTGAGTAGGCTATGTCAGGTCTAGTGCAGACATGCACATACATAAGGCTGCCTACCAATGAGGCATAAGGCTTATCCTTCATTTCTTCTTGCTCTAAGTTGTTTCTAGGAAATTAATCTTTATGCAACATATCTCCTTTTGTCATATGAGCATCACCAGGAGCACATTTTTCCATCTTAAACCTCTTCAACACCTTTTCTATATAATTCCTTTGAGATAATCCCAGAAGACCTCGTGTTCTATCCTTGACAATCTCTATACCCAGAACATAAGATGAATTTCCTAAATCTTTCATATTCAAGTTTCTAGACAGAAAAGACTTAGTTTCATTAAGCAAATTTAAGTCACTGCTGGCAAGAAGAATATCATCTACATACAAAATCAGAAAAATAAATCTGCTCCCACTAGTTTTCAAGTATACACATTCATCAAGAGGATTTTCTTCAAAACCAAACTTTACCATCACAGAATCAAATTTTAAATACCACTGTCTCGAAGCTTGTTTTAATCTGTAGATAGATTTCTTAAGTTTGTAGACTAACCTTTCATTCCCAGAAGCAATAAACCCCTCAGGTTGTGTCATTATAGACTGCTAAAGCATTGGAGAGAACAAAAGACTTGTGCTTTCAGCATTGCAATGGTTTCTACATCATCAGGTTAGTAATTCTTCATCGAATTATGGTTTGTGTTACTTGAATGTATATGATGGTTGTTTGTTTGTTTGTGTTATTCTTACACTATTGTCCCTCTTTGTTGTAGTTATTTCTTCGGGTGCGGCTTCTGTTACCCTATCATTTTTTTTTGTTCACTATACTTTCTCATTACATATTAAATTTAGGGAGAATAGTCACTTTGGTCACTCAACTATGACTCATTTGACATTTTGGTCACTCAAGTTTCAAATATATCACTTTGGTCACTCAAGTATTACAGTGTCATTCACAAAAGAGATTTTGATGATATCATCGTAAACAAAAGAGATTTTGATTATCTCACTAGTCACTATTCTTTTCTTCTCCTAGTGTAAAAAGTTTTTTTTTTTTTTTTTTTGAGATAGTGTGAAAAGTTAATTTCCAATGATTTTTTTAATGAAACTTCCTAATCTAATACAGTAGCCAAAAGCTCCAATGGCCCATTGACATACATCAATCTCATTCCCTTTCGCCCTTTTTCTAAGAGTATTGTGTGGACCTTGGTCCACCTGCACCAAGGCAAAAAAATCAGCAGTTTTTGCACCCAAATGCCGCATTTTGCCCCTCATTTTGCCTATATATGGTCTATCTGGACCTTGGTCTATAGTAGAATTTGCTTTTTCTAATGTAAAAACCAAAAAGCATTGTCTATATCTAGCTAGTGGGAACTGTTTCTGATAGACATGTATCCGTTTAACGCAAAGAATGTAATATAGGGTCTGACAATGCAAAAGCAACGGAGTTCAATCAAATCACAGCATAACTGAGTGAACATTACATTCTCCTAATCTAGCTCGACTATATCTGAAAGCATCCAATTCAAAGCGACTGTTAAGCCCCACTACTAAAGGCCGGTGTTAGCTGTCATTCCAAAAAGTTGGATACTGAGAGCTAGAAACCAACAACTAGAAAGTTGGAAACTGAGTAAGCACACTTTTGCTTGCTCTTTCCTTCTAGCTGGAGTCCTGGACAGTGGACCAAAGAAGAAGATGACACCCATCGCGTGAATATAATAAGGAAAAAATGCTTCTGTCCGACTCAGGATTGCGTGGAAGGAGCTTGGATTAAAATTCAATGATGGATTCTTCCATCACAGAAGGAGCGACCGACGAGAAGTACCTGCTACAGATTCTGGAATATGCTTAAACATATACAGTTTCTTCAACTACCTGAAAACATACAAAAAGTGTGGATGAATTCATTTTATCAAGAGCTTTGATTTCAACCACTAATTATTTTCTTTCGTCGGTTTATACACTAATCGACTCATGAGTTTATATGGCGCTGTGTAAGGCTAGGAACAAAGCGTGCAATCCTACAAAAGTAGATCTTAGACACTAGAACACGACGAAGACATGAATGAAAGTTTCAAATTTTGTGTCGAGTCTCCTTAGTTTCGGGTCAATTAAGAACAACGCATTAACAAAATGGTTAGGCTGCCATTTTGTGGAGGCCACAGGGCCACAACTCATCGCCAAGATTTTGCTCGTGGCAATTAATAGCTGAGCTTGACACTGATTAGAACGAATAATGATTTTCATGATCAAATACATCAAGTGACAATGATTGGGATTGATAGTGTATTTGATGATGTGTTATTTAAATACAGATAATATGGTTTTCTTTATTATACTCATTCATATTAAAAATAATGCAGCTGAACTATATTTTTGGGTATTATATGCATTTCATCACTTTATGTGTTAGTTGATGTGACATAACCACATTATTTAATGAAATCTTTTGATAGGCTGGTCTTTGTGCTATATTAACCATCACATAACGTGAAATACATGTGATACTCAAAAAAGGAATTAACTTAGTATTACTTTTCATATTGTGACTTACAACTAAAAAAGAAAAAAAGATAGAACACTAAGACCTGGGATGCTTATGATTTTTTTTTAATCAACTTGGGTGGTGCCTTTGCCAACATTTTATGACGCTGAAATTGTGCATTCGGAGTTTGTTGTCACCCCTATCTTTACTGCTATAAATGGAGGCCCTTTTTTGGTGTTAAAATGCTTCACCAAATTTTGAAGTGTCTATAATACCCTTTTATAATATAATTATAAATAGATAAAAGTGTAAATTGAAATTAAAAATGGCCAAACCACCACTAAAAAAAAATTTATTCCTTTTAGTCGACCATTTTTTTTTTTTTTTTTTTTGACTTTGTCAAGGGGAACCCAAAGGCTTCCTAGGCCCAAGATAAACCCCTTCGGCGCATGTGAAATGCTCCAACTGTGCATTGCAGCACAGTGTCATTTTTCTTTAAAGAGAAATGCGGGCATGTTGCTAGTACTATATTAAAGAGAAGACCTTTAATCCATAATCAAATTATTTAATGCTAATAACCATCTTCTCAAAATAAAATAAAAAAATGCTAATAACCGTCAAATTATTAATTATTTGATAAGATGTAAACTGTCAAATTTCAAATAACCTTCTAGAAGATGGAAACAGTCGAGGATAAAAATGTCAAAAATAAAATAATTAGTAAAAAAAATTAAAAAAGATGATCAATCCACTACATGTCAATGAAAATTACCCACTCTCACAGTTTGATTTAGTTTCATTCCTTTTTCTGCCCAAGTAAAAATTAACCCCCATTTAACGCGTTGTAATACTAACTTACTACCCGTGCGATGTTTTTTTTTTTGAAAAGGATTTGATGTTATTAGATATCAAAGCCATAAAAGCAAGCCAGAATCTAACATGCACTTACATAAGAATCCGTGAATCCAGAGAACCTATCTAAGCCAATACTAAACTCATTAAAGTATAAAGGGATGCTCGCTGGATGACAAGCCTAAGCAAGCAAGAACAACCTCGCTATTCTAAGGAAAAATCATTCATCTAGTCTAATCTGCCAGCACGCAATTATGGTACAAATATAACTAGAAACATCTTAGAAAAAAGCTCATAGAGATTACTCCAACTTTAGAAGGCTTGTAACCAGATGTCTAATAGTAGAGACCTAAAAAAATGCTAGCTCCGTCCCCTTAGGGTTGGAGCCAACACCCTCCTCGACCTCTTCGGGAGCCAACAACCTCGGTAACAGGTTGGTCTTGCTCTTCTTTACCGAAGCAATTGCAACAAACTCAACCAGCCCAAGCTTGAGCTCGAACCCAGACACAAAAAACCAAGCCCAAATCTGAGCAAATGGAGAAGAGTCCATCAGCCCAAGGTTAGGCCCAGGCCCAAAAGCCTAATTCCATACCCGAGTAGACACACCAGCAACCCTCGCCTCCAGTTGCCAGGCTTCGGCTACCGCCATCCGTCCTTCAGGCGGCCGGCCTTTCCACCACCCCATCAAGCTGGCAAGAGAGTGACGCGTCAACCTTGATGCTTCCTTGATCACTAGAGGTGCACGCCTAGCATGTTGACTCGACGATTTCTCCTCTCTTCAGACCAAGAATCTATATAGCTTATACTTAAGGATACATCAGTGATATGATCAATGTTTTAAAAGGCTGAGGTGTAGCTTGGCGTTGTCGGGAAAGCCTCAGCGAGGCGTTTGCCTTGAGGCGTAAGGCGTAAGTCTTACATATAAATGAGCTGTATTTATGTAATCAATAGTCTAATATATAGAACATGTATTGTAACCAAAAGAACATTATAAATTGTCATCCTTTCATAATAAGCAAGTACTAGAACTCATTGTGCCTACACTACACAATTTTAAAACTTATATCAATTTAAAGTGGGAGTAGGACAACTAAATACACAATGCAAATCATAAATAAAACTACATGTCATCAAAGAAATCTAAAAAAAAAAAAAAAATAGAGTATAGACAAAAAAGAAAACTAATAATGTTGGAGTAATATCATGCATTACATATAATCTAGTTGATAACAATAGTCGGTCCATGATGTGATAAAGATACAAGTGAAAGAAAATTGATCCAGCATGCTACATATCTACCAAGAAACCAATTTAATCGCCTCCCAATTTCATAGTTCATTATTGTAAGTTAACAAAGCTCACAACTAAAATAGAGTCTTAGACCTCCTCTACTCAAAGAGCAAATCTCTCTTACTTATGTCTTTCTATTTTTCATGTAAAAGCCAAACTATACCAAAATGTACGAATCCAATAGATGGTAGATTTGCAGGTGATAAAATATCCAATTGACTCAAGCTAGATGGTAGATTTGGTCTTATAGTACTGGAAATTTATGAATCAAGATGCAAATGGCTACAACTCATATAAATTAACAATCCATTTCGCTTACCCAGTTACCCCCAAATAACTTCTCAAACATTGAAAACAAAAAACCACATTACGAAATACAAATCAAACATTGAAATGAAACCATCCAAAGAAAACATCAAAAGTTGAGAGAAAATTCATACCTTACACTCCTCGTCTTCAAATCAAAATACAACTATCCAACTCTCTTCAAATCGAATTTCTTTCTTGCTCCAATTCTGCAAATAGCCTCCTTTAAAACCAAATTCTTGAGAAAACTTATGGGCTCTTCATAATTTGATCAAATTTTCGAGCAAGGTATTGGGATTGGCGGCTTTGAGTGAAGGAGTCGGGGAGGACACTCTGTAATACCCGCAAATTTCATTTTCGTCTCGTAGAATTGTGCGAATTGATTAAAGTGCTTTTGCACGAATATTGCTCGAAATAATTCATCTTTTTGAATTATCGAAGTTCGAAAATATTCGTTTTAACAAAAAGCTCGAAACTATTCGATTCAAGAAAAATCGACTTTTATACTTACGGATTTTGGGAAAACTTCTTTCATGAAAGTTGTAGAGCTCGTCGATACGATCGCGCGCATATGCGGAACGCAAAAGTCGGAGCTCGTATGAATTAGTTACGATTTTTCGAAGAAAATTCCAATTTAGTATAAAAGCTTCCAAAATTGGAAACTTCAAAAAAATATTCAGTTTCCAAAACTGGAAACCCGAAGCCTGCTGCTGCAGAAACGGCCGGAAATCGCATTTTCCTTCTCCAGGCGATATCTCCCTCCTCAGGCGAGCGTTTGAAGTGAAACCAAGCCCAGACCAGTTCGCCACCTCCCCATGAGTGGACCGGTGGCCTCCTTTCCTCCCCTCACGGTGGCTACGCGGCGGTAGAGCTCGGTTCCGATTTGAGTTCAATTTTGAGTCAACGCCGATATCTCGAGTTCTAGACGACCAATATTCGAGATTCTTGGACTGATGAACTCAAATTGAATTTATGAACAAGTTTCATGAAGGGATCGAAGCGAGTTGTGGAAGTTTTTACGTTGAACGGAGCCTATGCCGAATTCTGGAAAATTTCCGGCGACACCGTGTGTTCTAGGTAACTTTTCGACCACTTCCGATCATTTTCAGACTTTGTGCTAGTTAGGAAAGTGGTTGGGCTTGATGAGAAGAAGAGGAACAGCCTGGCCCCGACACCATTGGCGGTGGTCGGCAGCGGCTCTGCCTCTAAATCCGGCGGCCTTTTCCGGCCACGTCTGGGAGTCAAAAATGTGATTTCTTTACATTTTTAGATTCTACATTTCAATACGATCATTTTGATATATTATACGTATTTTTTGGATATCGTATGATTTAGTTATGAATTTTACGATTTCGATTGATTTCGATCGTTCAATTAATGTTTTTTGAAGATCAGACCTTCCGATGGACTTGTTGTTTTGATATGTTGATCGTATGACTGTCCCGGTGACCTTGTGTAGTCATGGGCGAAGATCCGACCGTTGGATCTTCGTATAATTACAAAACAGTGTTTAGGAAGGTGATTAGTGAGAATCCAATCGTCGGATTTTCATAAAATTATATGGAGATGTTTATAAGGACGATTCAGGAAGATCCGACCGTTGGATCTTCGTGCTAATTTTGGAGGATGATCCTAAGGCCGATTTGTGAGGATCCGACCGTTGGATCATCGTATAAATTCGATCTGACCGTTGGATCGTTGTATAAATTCGATCCGACCGTTAGATCGTCGATTAATTATGTTTTTGAGTTGTTGGCTAAGTTAAGATCGTATTGGATTAGGTGATCAATGGATCGATTTGACGGACGATGGTGAATCGTGGATTGAGCTGCTAAGAAGACGCAGCGGGATTAGAGGTGAGTAAACCTCACATGGTTCATATTACGAACCGAGTTCTTTTAATTATTTTAATTCCTGCGGTAATTGCTTGAAATTATTTATTGAATAAATATTTGTTTTAAATCACATGGACTTGATCAACTACGGTCCATAGGTAAGTAAAATGTTTTAATTATATAAAATGAATTTCACGATTTTCTTGTGTGAACTATAGTTGGTATTAGTGGTCACTCCTGAGTGGGTGATTACGTATATATATAATTACGTGATTATATACGAATTGGTGTGACATTGAAGAGTGTGATTTATTGATGATTTATTTATACGGAATAAATTGTGAATTACCATATTTATACGTGATGATTATGATTGATGAATTCTTGTTGATATTTATGATTTATATTGGAGAATGTATAGAGTGAGAATGTAGGGTTCTGAGGACGGGGATGTCCGAAGTTCGACGGTTAAGGATAACCGCAGTGTTTGTGTTCTGAGGACGGGGATGTCCGAAGTTCGACGGTTAAGGATAACCGTAGTGTTTGTGTTCAGAGGACGGGGATGTCCGAAGTTCGACGGTTAAAGATAACTGGAGTGGTTGTGTTCTGAGGACGGGGATGTCCGAAGTTCGACGGTTAAGGATAACCGAAGTATATTGTTCTGAGGGCCGAGAGCCCAAAGTTCGAGGCTTATTAAGTTAACCTGGGATATTGTTCTGAGGGCCGAGAGCCCAATGTTCGAGGGTTATTAAATTAACCTGGGATATTGTTCTGAGGGCTGAGAGCCCAAAGTTCGAGGGTTATTAAGTTAACCTGGGAATATGTCGTTTACTTGCACCTAGGCCAAGGTGACTGTAGCGATGTAGTTAGAGCTCTAACGTGTGGTCAAGATGGACCAGAGTGGTGTGTGTGGAGTTGAGTGTTGTTGGACCCAAGTGGGGTTGTGATTTGGAGGATCATGAAAATGGATTCCTCGTGATTTTTCCTTGTGAGAATTGATGTCTCTTTGCAGACTTGAGGTTGATTGTGTGATTGAGTGTTTGTAGGACCCAAGTGGGGTGTCGTGATTAGAGGATTGTGTTCCTCGTGATTCCTGTGAGTGGATTGACGTCTCCTTGTAGACGATTATTGTTTTGGTTGATTTCTTGAGTTAGTGGATTTATAAAATATTAAATCAACAGTTCTTTCTGTTTACTCACACGAGCTGTCAAAAGCTTACCGGGTTTGGTGTTGTTGCAATCCCGGTACACTATTCAAATTGTGTAGCGGGAAATTCTGCAGGTCAGGAGAATCAGGACAGAAATCGAGCGGATTAGAGTTGTATTTTGGTTTTACTGAAATTGTAAATTTTGAGGTAAGTTATGCTCAAGTAGAGCCTTACTCTTTTACTTTATACAACTGAGTTGAAATGATTAACTCGAGGTTTTCGAGATTAGAAATTGAGTGTTTGTTTTGTGGTTGTTCTGAGAACAGAAAAAGAAAAATTCAGAACGGTTATTTGTTTTAAGTCGTTAATTCATGTTTCGAATTTTGGAAATGTTGTTCAAAATTCGGGATGTGACACACTGGTTTGAATAATTTCTGCTTGGCTCGTCTATAGATAAAACCTACATGAATTTGGTTTCTGAAAACACCAAAACGACGTCGTTTTGGTGTTAAAAAAAAAAAAAGGTTCCCAGTTGCAAAACGAAGGCATTTTCCTCTGTGCCTCGCGCTTTCTAAGCCACAGGCGCGCCGTTTAATTTATTGGATATGATTACACTCATGAGGTCTAAAACTTTCCGTTTATACACCTGCAAACTTAGGATGCTCAACTAAACCGTCGCCCAGCCTTCACTATATGTACATTTAACAAAAAAACTGCCACCTGAATTAGGCTGACACGTTTACTTACTTGGAATGGAAATAATCATGAATCGGAGACAACTAGAATGAGAGAATAAAGTAATCGGTATTGATTCCGGAGAAGTTGATTCCTAAACCCATCTCCTCCCTTTGTAATCAAATTCCTGAGTATTCAGGAATCAATTCCTTATAAGGAGGTGAGACCTACACTCATTCTGATTCCTTCATGTGTTAGTAAACGCAGGAATATTTTTATCAGAAATCATTCCAATTCATTTATGTGTTAGTAAACACATGAATAAATTTACCCCGTAATCATTCTTTCCCATTTCAAGTAAGTAAACATACCTTAACCGCCATTAAACCACCACATCTGGTTGTCATTACGGTCACACCAAGACAAAATATATATTCACTGGTGGGACCCTCCTTAATTCCCCAATATCCTTTACCATTCGCGTGGACCAATGGAATTTGAACACGTGTCATTCTAAAAAACCAGTCCATCACCAAAAAACAAACTCTGGAGGTTTCTCAGGTAGCTTCTTCCCAATTTTGACAGAATTGCAGAAAGGGAGCCATCTAAAGCAAACAAGTTCAACAGGTATGAACCCGTTGGTCTTTTTCTTAGTTTATGTTTCTGGGTTTTTCAATGAGATTCCTATAGTTGTTCTACTTGAAGTAATATATTCTCAAAATCAAAGAAAAGACACAGATTAGTTAGAGTTCTGATTGGGTTTGTTTGCTTCTTGGTTTGGTAATCTGAAATCAGTGAAATGAGGTTTAACTGGGTGTGAAGATTTTACCTTTATCCAGTGGCGGAACCAGGATCAAATTCCTGTCTAGGCTAATTAGAAGGGCACAATAATTTTTTTTTTTTGAGGTTTGGAACCTAGTGGGAGGCTCATCCTCACGCCTTTATTATTTTAGATCAAAACATACAACGGAGGTGACATAAAACCAAACCCCGTAAATTAAAAACTGCTTGTAAAATAAGCATACATTTGTTGTAAAATAACAATAAACTAACTAAATTGTACCCTCCTAGACCCACTGAGTTCAAACTCAGCAATCACAGAATCATTATCAATGCTATCGGCAAATTCTTTTTCGATGTAGAGAACCATCAAATCATCAAAAAACTCATCTTCCATCTTATTTCGAAGTTTGTTTTTTATGATGGTCATAGATGAAAATGCTCTCTCTGTTGTTGCTGTAGAAACTGGCAGAGTCAGCACAAGACAAATCAATCTATAAATCATAGGAAAGAATGCTGACTTTCTTGATTCAACTAACCGCCGACACAAATCAGACACAGTAGTTGTGGTGGCTCTACGTGGCTGGCAGATCAACAAGATAGCAACTGAAGAAGAAGAATAAATTAGTAGTTTATAATCCAATAATTGTCCATACAGAAAATTCAAACATGATAAGCACTGCTTTTAGACCAATCGGCAATCGCCGCTCAGATATTGTTTAAATGATTGACTGGACCAATTAATCAAGGTGATAACTGATAAGAACATTTATACAAAAGTGATTTGGTTTGCAGTGATGGAATCAAGATCCTCAGGAGTCAGGACCTCCGACCTCAGGTCCTCAGCTAACAATCTACCATGGAATCTCTCTCTCTCTTTCTCTCTCTCTCTCTCCCCCCCAAACCTCAACTCATACACAAAAGCCAAACTCACAACCAGTGGTAGACTGGTAGCAAACAAAATCGACATTAGGCAAAAGGAGATCTGAGATTTCTTTGAGGAAAAACAGAGCAGGAAGAATAAGTGAAGAACAGAGGTCAGAGGAGATCGATAGAGCCTGAGATTCATACCTTGTTTCAATCGATAAGTCCATAAGCTCGATCGAAAGTCGAAACGCTAGAGTAGACTGAGGCTGTGAATCTGTGATTGTGACAGCAGAGTGGGAGCTGGGAGCAGACGAAGACACGGGACTTCTACATAATTTTTTTTTTTTTCTTTGGGCTGGTATGGGCTGGTATACTTAAGGGTTTTTAGCCCAAAAAGTTGTCTAGGCTTGAGCCCGTATAGCCTACCACGTCGTTCCGCCACTGCCTTTATCTGTGAAGAAATTATTTCCTGATAACATGATTATTTTGTAGTTAGTGAAAGATTTGAGATGTCTAGAACTTATCTGATAATGGATAGCTTCATTTGTGATTGGAATCAAAGCCCTTTGTTTTTTCCTACACCTTAATTAGTTCAGTGCTCATCACCATTTCTACATACTTATGCTTGATTCCCAAGTACCAAAAATTGAATTAAAGAACTAGCCGCCCTATTATTATCCACATTGCCTAAAAGAACTTTCAAAGTTAGGAACTTTCCCACCATAATTAGGAACTTCCACGACTAACTACCTATAGTGCCTTACAGAATCTGATAAAGCTTGAAAATTTGTCCCCATTTCGATCCTAAATCAATGTATTTTGAGGAAGAGGACTCGCCTTTGAGCACACACTCCTAGTGGTCCATGAGGTCTTGGTCTATAAAATTCCACCATGGTCAACGTCGGGTGGTTACAAGTCCGGTGAGTGGCTCCAGTCTGACAGGATATGGTCAGGAAGATCGCGTGTTGTGTCGTGCAAGGAACGGTGTGAGATCCGATTGGAGGATCCAAGCTCCAGTGAGCTCTTTGCAGCTTGCTTTGTTTTAACCAGGCCAGTGCGAGACCTCAGTGGAGATGGTGCTTGAAGGAATGGATGGATTTCAAAACTTTTTAATTAGTGCGGAATAAGTTTAACAATTAAACTACTAACTAAACATAAAATCCATTCCTTTAACCCATGATCTTGGCTTATTGTGATATGTATATAAACATAGCATGCATAGTAAGGAAGAACAAAGAGGGAGTTTATGTTCTACTCACCCTTGGAGCGTGATTTTAATCCGATCCAAGTGAACCACCAAAGTTCCTCTCCTTGATCTCTCCTTGTGTGTGTTTCCTCCACCTTGAAGCACCTTGGATTAAGAACTCCTTCTTGTACTCCTTCTTGTGCTTGTAATCTTCTCTTTGATGTAACAAGAAAAGCCACAAAAGGATATGGCCTCTAAGGATCTTCACCAAGTGAATCAAGAGATGAAGAAAGATGAAAGAAAAGAAGAAATTATGCAAGTGTTCTTCTTTCCTTTAATTTTGTAATGGACCAAGAAAGAACTCTTTCTCTCTCTCTCTCTCAAATCTGAAAATAATAGTGTGGAGACACACACTTATTCTCTTTGTCCATGCTTTCACTTTTATATAATAGGAAATAACTCCAATTACTAAAAGAAAATATTGACTTTCATAAAGCCAATATTTTGGCTGGTCCATACTTGTTATTGGGCACTAAAAATGTGTCTTGGGCTTTCATTTAAATCTCATTTAGTGAAGCCCAAGTCCACACGAAAAGCCCGACAATCGTTTAGGCCCAATAGGTTCGGTTTTACCCGAAAAACCTAATTATGTCCAAATAATAAATCTAATTAATTATTTGGTCATAACCAACTCTTGTTTAATCTTCTTCATATACAATCTCAAGGATCCACTTATATGGTGTGCGATCTCTTAGGTTCTAATTAACAAGGCAGTGAAGTTTATAGAAACCATTCTATTTTGTTTACGAATCAAAAACTCCATTTTTGATTCTCCCTTGTTATTAGGATTATAAATGTTTATTAATCCTCGGGGACTTCACAAGTCATGAGTGACGTCTTGCAACATATCATGACTACCCTAGTTAATGTAGAATGACAAAGAACCTATTCAATTGGAATTACAATACAATATGGTCCTTCTCTAACACTATGTTCTAAATCACATCATCAGGGTATGGAATTGATATGTCAATCCCCTAATGTGATTTTCATTCTTATGTGATTCTTAGAATGTGATTAAAAACCCCTTTTTAATCTCATTCAATGCTTTGGCCAAAGACTCATTGAATCACATCTTTGAACATACACCTTATTTACTTAAGGATAGAGATTCCTTATTGTACACTCACATGTCTCCATGACCGAATTGATTATACCAATGAATGCATCTATTATATCCATTAAGGGACACAATGTTATTGCATCATCAAGAGATAATCCATTCACTCATAAGACAACTATGGTGTCTCAGGTCAAAGGACTAATTTGTATTATTGCAATTTAGAGTTCAAGTTTGACATGTAAGTAAGACTCCATACAAGAACTCTAATGATCGCGTTCAGTGTACTCTTTAAGTTAAGAGCACCCACATACTTGTATTAGTGTCTCTACACAAATGACAAGAGACATATCATCCTCCATATTGAGCATACATAGTATGTGCTAGTCTTTCCGGATTATCAATGTCCAAGTGATAATCCTATGACTAGGAACCTTTTAGGATAAGAGTGTGAAAGAGTAAAGGTCTCACACATCTAACTCTTTAGATTACTTTCTCTTTAACTCATATTCCTTGGACCTTGTTCAATCAAATATTAAATATAAGCAATGAACAATAAACTTGCCCTTTTGAATAATAATAATTACAATAATAATTACATCAAAATGATTGTTTTAGGACACAATTCCTTCAATCTCCCACTTGTACTAAACCCAATCAGCCATGAAACGTACACCCATCTTCTCAAGATGTTGTTCTAGCTTTGCTTGTGATAAAGGCTTAGTGAATGGATCTGATATGTTATCAACAGATGCTACTTTGAGAATGTTAACGTCTCCACGATTAACAATCTCCCTTATGATATGGAAACGTCTTTCGATGTGTTTGGATTTTTGATGAGACCTTGGTTCCTTGGCTTGAGCAATTGCCCCATTGTTGTCACAGAAAAGTGGAATCGGTGACTCAATGGTAGGAACAACATCAAGTTCAGTGATGAACTTTTTCATCCAAACTGCTTCCTTTGCAGCCTCTGCAGCTGCAATGTATTCTGCCTCAGTAGTGGAATCTGCAGTAACACTTTGTTTGCAGCTTCTCCAATTTACTGCACCTCCATTCAAGGTGAAGACAAACCCTGATGTGGATTTTCTGTCATTCACATCAGATTGAAAATCTGAGTCTGTGTATGCTTCCACTTGCAACTCTGATTGCAAATCACCACCTCCATAAACGAGGAATAAATCTTTAGTCCTTCCAAGTACTTAAGGATATTCTTAACAGCATTCCAATGTTCTAAACCTGGATTGGACTGATATCGACTAGTTATGCTTACGCCATAACTGATATCAGGTCTTGTGCATAGCATCGCATACATGAGGCTCCCTATTGCAGATGCATATGGGATCTTGCTCATCTTCTGCACTTCCTCAATCGTTTGTGGGCACATTTTCTTAGAAAGGTGAATGCCATGTCTGACAGGCAGAAAACCCTTCCTAGATTGTTCCATGTGAAATCTATTCAGCACTTTGTCTATGTACAAGGATTGAGATAATCCAATTAATCTTTTTGATCTGTCTCTATAGATCTTTATTCCTAGTACATAGGCAGCTTCTCCAAGATCCTTCATAAGGAAGGTCTTGGACAACCAAACTTTAATTGAAGATAACATTCCTACATCATTCCCAAATAGTAGGATGTCATCTACATAAAGTACAAGGAACACAACAGCACTCCCACTGACCTTCTTGTAAACACAAGGTTCATCCATGTTTTGTGTGAAACCAAAAGATTTGACTGCATCATCAAAACGGATGTTCCAACTCCTTGAAGCTTGCTTGAGTCCATAGATGGACCTATGAAGCTTACACACTTTATGAATGTCATCTTTAGACGTAAAGCCTTCAGGTTGATCCATATAAAGGTCTTCCTCAAGGTTGCCATTCAGAAAGGCAGTCTTTACGTCCATTTGCCATATCTCATAATCATAGTGAGCAGCTATAGCAAATAATATCCGAATAGATTTAACCATGGCAACAGGAGAGAACGTATCTTCATAGTCAATGCCCTCTCTTTGCTTATAGCCCTTTGCCACCAACCTTGCTTTGTAGGTGTTTGGACCCAAAATGAGCATTTTGGTTTGACAAAGCGTGTCTTGGAGAAATTGAGCCAATATCAGTGGCTCACATATATATTTTCGATAAGTTCAAAAATATATTATTAAGAGGTTAAATAAGGCCTACCAAACATGGAAATGAAAAATCAACTTTAGCACATTTTCCTACTTCGGCTAGGAGAAAGCGAGCTAGACAAGAAAAGAGGGATGGCGGACTAACCATCCGAACTCCAAATGAGTTGAAACTTTCCAGATTAATTCTAGACATCCCATTGATCATTTCTTATGAAGAGTGCCAAAGCTCGTTCGGAGTGGAAAACCTTCAAACAAACAGTCCAATTTTCTGCAGAAGCAAAACTTGGAAACTGGACCTGTAAGAGGTCCAGCAGCATTTCTGGCCCAACCACATGGAAATAAATTCTGAAATTTTACCACAATAATCTACATTCATGGTGGATCATTTCATATGAAGAAATCGAAGGTTGAATCTGAGTTCTTAGTGGAGATAAAAATTGAGGGATAAGGGAGCAGAAAATGACTTAAACCTAACATTCCATTAGTGTTTAAGTGCTTGAACCTAACAATTCCATAAACTCATAAGTGCTCCATAAACTCATAAGTGCTCCATTATGATTTGTTTAAATGCCAAATAGTGTTGCTTGGTAGCCTATAAATAGAGGCTACAACATAGAACAATTCACTCATTCATACATCAAAACATCTCTAAGATGATCTAAGTTCTCTCTAGAGCAAACCTCTCTAAGAGCAACTCCTCTCCTTCTCTTTCTCTTATAGGTGATCACACTCCTAGTCCTAGTCTTCTCAGAAGCCGACTTTCAGTGCCACCAAACCCTCTGTCAACGTACTTCGGTCCTAGTCTCCTCGGGAGCCGACGGTAGTGCCGCGACCACAACGGTTATAGAACCAGCCAAGCAAGGGTAACGCCCTAGCAACCCAGCCAAGCTAAAGTCACGCTTTAGCAAGTTCTCAATACTTCCCGGTGATGTCGCTATGCTCAATCTACAATATTGAGTATCGATTGTGTTAACAAGAAGAAAGCTCAGCAAAAGTCCTCGCCACGAGGCATAAAGAATCCCACGACGAGGTTGGTGCTCTCCTCGTCTATAATCGCTTGATAGAAGTCAGGTCAAGGGACACCCCCGACGACCGCACCCGAACGGTGCTGGCACGCCCGCGCAAGAAAAGAGACTGTTGACCAGCTGCAACAAAATTGGAGCCAAACATTTTGGCACGCCCAGTGGGACAACATCAGAAGTTTTTCTCTTGAAGCACATTCAACCACCGGGCTTCAAAACAAACATTTTGGCACGCCCAGTGGGACATCAGACACAGCATACGGCCAGATATTCACCATTGGGAAGTCAGACGATAACCCTTACCAAAGGGTTTACGTCAACTGCCTGAAACACAAGACCTCCAGTTACAGCCCGCACTCTCGTGTAGACTGTCGTGGTCTTTCTGAAGAACAAGTAACTCAAAGATTTTCTCTCAACTTGCAATCACCAGACATGTCAACTGAGCAGGGAGGAAGTCAGCCGCCCGCTACTGAGGACAAGAATTCTGTTACTAGCAAGGTGGCCAATGTCCCCGTTACCACAGTAGTTGCTGCGGTTAGCGAAACAATTGAGAGCGATGAGTTCACCCCCCTCGTCATCCTAGAGGATGCTAGCATCGATGAACGACTCCGCATCCTTACGGTCAACAGCGACAACTATAGGAGGCACCTGGCCACGTCAATTGCGAGGACTGAGCAGCGGCTTCGCGATTACGATCGACGAATGAACGAGAATGCCCAGAAGGCTGAGGAGCATGCACAAAATCTTGCCAATGAAGCCAGGATTCACGCAGATAAGATTGCTGACACGAATCTCACGCAATATAAGGAGCTTCTGAGTGCTGTTAACACCTTTAACACACAAAGCAAAGATACTGCAGCTGACATCGCGGCAGTGCGCAAAGAGGGGTCCAATCTCGCGACCCAAGTTGCCATGCAGCAAGCCGAATTGGGACATGCCAAGGAGGTTCTGAATAAAGCATTGGGAGATCCCAACGCCATCCTCGGTTCCCTTGACCAACTCTCTGCATCCGGTAAGTACATTCCGCCTAATGCCCGCGAGAAGGCTATCAGCAGTATTGCCACACCCTCTGCAGCTGCCACCGCAATGTCTACCAAAACCAAGGACAAAGCGTTGTTGATTGGTGGCAAAGACAAAGCAACACCATCGATTGGGCAAAAGAGCAAAACTCTGAAGTTCGGTGACGGTACCCTGGCTGATCCTGTTGTTTTTGCTCAGTATGATAGCAATGGGGCAGAGAATGTCTACCAAGAGCTCCCAGGGAATTACTATGGGATTGATCAGACGGGCACTCCAATCAAAATCACAGCTTTGGCCAAGGATGTGTCCGCACCAGCGATTACTCTTCAACAACCCAGTATTCCTCGGGTCGTTCGCCTGGAAGATGGAACAGCAACTACTAGCCACGCGGTGCCTCCTGTGCAAACGGCCCATCAGACGGTGGCTGCACCTCCTCCTCCTGGCCCAGGTTATGTGCGACGAGAAGAGGTAGAGGAGATGATTAGGGCCGCGAACCAAAGGCCTAACTTGGAGGAGGCCTATCACGGGCCTTTCCCACCGCACATTATGCAATCACCTTATCCTAGGGGATATAAGAACATCACGTTCTCTACTTTCTCGGGAGAGGAAGTCGAAAGTGCCGCGGCCCATTTGGTCAGGTTTCGAGTACAGTGTGGCCAGTACCAGAACGATGACAACCTGAAGTGTAATATCTTCGCCACTTCTTTGTCAGGGTCTGCCTTCACCTGGTTCACTAAGCTGCAACCAGGATCTGTCGCGAGTTGGCCCGCGATGGAAAAGTTGTTTAAAGAAACCTTCGGGACTATCGAGCCGGAGGTAGATCTGGCTTCACTTACTTAAATGGCTCAGCAGCCAACTGAATCCGCTGTTGCATACCTTCAGCGTTTCCAGATCCAAAAAGGGAAGCTGAACGTGATTCTTCCGGAGAAAGAGCTGGTAAAGTTGGCAATCAAAGGCTTAGAGCCTCGCCAACGAAAGAAGCAGCATGGAAGCATGTTCAACTCTATGGGGGAACTGATCACAGAAGTAGGAAGCTTTGAGCATTTGCTTAGAGAAATGGACGCTGTGAAGAACTCCTCCAAAGGGACATACATTCCGGGGAAACGGAGGACTGTGACAGCAGTGGACCACTACTCAGGTTCCTTTGATCCTTACTATAGGTGTGAGGAATCCAGACGGGCAGAGGATGAAGAGTCCGAAGAGGACAAGGTAGCAGCGCTTGAGCTCACTGGGAAGAAGGCATCAACGCTAAAACAGCTGAAGCTGTGTAAAGAGCCAATGAAACTCAAGTCGGTGGTCTTCACCAAACCTGAATTCGCAAGTTACACTTATGATGCGAATAAAGCTCATGAGATCTTAGATGAGATGATCGCTGCGAAGATGGTGAAGACCGACTTCGGACCATTCCCCAAACCGGAGCAATTAAGGGGGAAAAAATACTGTAAGCTCCACAATTTGTGGAATCACATCACAGCCGACTGTGTCAGGTTGAAGGATCAGATTCAGATCTGGTTGAATAATGGTAGCTTACAGGTTGAAGCGCCAGCAACAGCTGCGGCGCTGGTAGATTTGGATCCTTTCCCAGACACTGGAGTCAACATGGTTGACGTAGTTTGGGACACAAAGGATCAACAGAGGCTGAGCCCAAATCGTACCACTGGGGGCTTAGAAAAGGTGATGGAGCAGTCCGTGAAGCGGAGATCAAAGCCGGCTCCACCTGTCGTGCTATGTTCAAGGTGCAAGGAGGAATGCGATATCCAGGCGTTGCACGAAGAGGAAGAACATACCGTTCGCTTTGGTACTTTACCACCAATAAAGTTACCAGCACATTCTAGAAGCTTCCAACCAGGTAGTCTGAGAATGCACGCTGGGTCAGGAACTTCTTCTCCAAGGGACTCTAATTTGTTCAAAAAATTGAAGGTTGTGAGGGAAGAAGAAAGAGCAAACGAGCGGTCAGACGTTATGACCAGACCGTATATTCCTCCGGTGTCGACGTCCACTATCAAGGAAGGGAGATGGTATACCCAGAAGAAGGGCAAGGCAGTGGAAATGAGCTCTTCAAGGAAGAGAAAACTCCAGCGGAGGTTTGGAGAAGCAAAGCGAACCTTGGAAGCGCTGGATCAGGGGTTGATTAAACCATCGCAGTTGGTGAGATCTCCAGAAGAATACCAGAGACAGGTGGAGGCACTGACCTCCAAAAGGTTCATCGCCCCGCGGGTTCTCCAGCGGCTTCCTAAGATGTCGCAACGAGCTTCAAACACCAGCGCTCGCCAGAAGGAAAGTCAGGAGAAGTCCCTAGCTCCCGCGAAGCGAGAATCACCACCAACCCGCAAACCTAGCGTTTGGCGGAGAATATCTCTCGAAGGAAGAGATAGCGAGCCTTCAATATTTGACAGGCTGGGGAGCAAAGACAATCGGTCCGCGACTGTGCAGTGGAGGCCTAAGAAAGTTCAAAGTTTGTTGGTCGCTCTCCCAAAGGAAGTGCCAGCGGCGAAACAAATTTCAGAGTCGCTGAACCAGGTTCCCATAGTACAGGAGCACGAACAAGCCAAGGCGGTAATCCCCGCAGAGGAATCATGGGATGCTTTCATGGCTAAACTGTTCAACACCGAAATCCCAGCAGATGAACCCAAGCTCAATCTTGATGATGACATGGATGAAACAGAAATGGTGGATACCTCTTGCAATATGGTTTATGTGCTCCCTGCTAAGTATGCCTTACCAGTTGCTGCACAGGAATGCGTAGAAGCTGACGCGATTGGAGAACAGCAGTTGCAGATCACTTCAGCCGCAACAACGCAGTTGAAAGAAGCAGTGTTCCTTGAGACTGAAGATGCTAACAGCAAGGGTTTCTTCATGAGCTTCACAAGACCCACGCCCTCCATGGTGCAACACATGCGACCTTTGTATATCACAGTGGAAATTAATGGGACTAAGGTCAGCAAGATAATGGTTGATACCGGTGCGGCTGTGAATGTCATTACTACAAGGACCATGCAGCTTTTGGGAATCAAGAAGGAGAAGATCCAGTCTACCTCTCTCACATTGAAGAACTTCGCGGGCACAGTAACCAAGACGTTAGGTTTACTGTTCCTAAAAATCAAGGTGGGTCCCGTGGAAGGCGTTTATGCGTTCTTCGTTACGGATTGTTACGCGGCCTACAGTGCCATCCTGGGAAGAGATTGGATTCATCGGAGCTATTGTGTTCCGTCAACACTCCACCAAGAGTTGATCATGTGGAACAGGGTGACAGATAAGGCTGAGATAATTAAAGCAGACCCTCGCCCTTTCCCTGTTTCCGCGAATTACGTAGATGCCAGGTACTATTTTGAGCCAATTACTCCATTGCAAGTCAGTAACATCGACAACAAGGGCCGCCCCACAGGAGTGACGGCTTCTGAGTTGGCACAGTGGGGGCTCACGCTTGCAAAAGAAGACCTAGCGAGGCCCGGCCATGCTGTGCCCCACGCAATGGATAATTAATGGATTACGACCTTCCAGAGGAAGGGGTAGAGGCCTTCCACTCCTTGTACGATAGGTTATCTTCGTACTTAGTGGAGAAAAAGGCCTATGATCGAGTCACAACATTAGAAGTGGTTAGCAAAGAAATATCTGGAGCTTTTCATTTATAAAATCTTAGAGAAATGAGCTTTTCATCTCAAGGACCTGGATGGAGTTGTCCATCATAACCCTATCAATGGCAGATACTTGAAGAAATACTTTCCCAATGTCTGGGACTTGGAGGAGTCGTAGACAGTTTCTTCGCATAAGACATGGGGGGCACGCTAAAGTTCTGATCTCCTACAACCTGCCCAAGTTTCGCCAGATCCATGGGGGGCAATAAAGTTGGCAAAGGAAGCATCAGTTCATAACAAAGGCAATCCAGATTGTGGCATTCAAGCTTTATGGCTTATTTAGAGGCCTATATGGAATCAGTCAAGTATTATCAGTCAAGCCAATACAAGTGGCTTTGGAGCAACGATGTTATAAGAGCAGTGCTGATTCAAGACCTCTTCAGTCAAGACGAAGACCTTTGACTTCGAGGTCTGGGGGGCAATGTTTGGACCCAAAATGAGCATTTTGGTTTGACAAAGCGTGTCTTGGAGAAATTGAGCCAATATCAGTGGCTCACATATATATTTTCGATAAGTTCAAAAATATATTATTAAGAGGCTAAATAAGGCCTACCAAACATGGAAATGAAAAATCAACTTTAGCACATTTTCCTACTTCGGCTAGGAGAAAGCGAGCTAGACAAGAAATGAGGGATGGCGGACTAACCATCCGAACTCCAAATGAGTTGAAACTTTCCAGATTAATTCTAGACATCCCATTGATCATTTCTTATGAAGAGTGCCAAAGCTCGTTTGGAGTGGAAAACCTTCAAACAAACAGTCCAATTTTCTGCAGAAGCAAAACTTGGAAACTGGACCTGTAAGAGATCCAGCAGCATTTCTGGCCCAACCACATGGAAATAAATTCTGAAATTTTACCACAATAATCTACATTCATGGTGGATCATTTCATATGAAGAAATCGAAGGTTGAATCTGAGTTCTTAGTGGAGATAAAAATTGAGGGATAAGGGAGCAGAAAATGACTTAAACCTAACATTCCATTAGTGTTTAAGTGCTTGAACCTAACAATTCCATAAACTCATAAGTGCTCCATAAACTCATAAGTGCTCCATTATGATTTGTTTAAATGCCAAATAGTGTTGCTTGGTAGCCTATAAATAGAGGCTACAACATAGAACAATTCACTCATTCATACATCAAAACATCTCTAAGATGATCTAAGTTCTCTCTAGAGCAAACCTCTCTAAGAGCAACTCCTTTCCTTCTCTTTCTCTTATAGGTGATCACACTCTAAGTCCTAGTCTCCTCAAGAGCTGACTATCAGTGCCACCAAACCCTCTGTCAACGTACTTCGGTCCTAGTCTCCTCAGGAGCCGATTGTAGTACCGCGACCACAACGGTTACGGAACTAGCCAAGCAAGGGTAACGCCCTCGCAACCCAGCGAAGCTAAAGTCACGCTTTAGCAAGTTCTTCCCACTTCCCGGTGATTTTCGCTCTGCTCGATCTACGACGTCGAGTATCGATTTGGTGATGCAGAAGATTAGCAAAAGTCCTCACCACGAGGCATAAAGAATCCCACGACGAGGTTGGTGCTCTCCTCGTCCACAGTCGTTTGAAAGAAGTCAGGTCAAGGGACACCCCCGACGACCGCACCCGACGGTGCTGGCACGCCCGCGCAGAAAAGAGACTGTTGACCAGCTGCAACAAAATTGGAGCCAAACAGTAGGTTTCTATTTTACCATCTGAACCTATCTTTTTCTTGAAGACCCATTTGTTTCCAATTGGTCTAATACCAGGTGGAGGGTCAACGAGAGTCCAGACTTGATTGGTATACATAGAGTCAATCTCGGATTCCATGGCTTCTTGCCATTGCTTTGAGTCAACGTTTGACATTGCTTCATTATAACTAGAAGGATCATACAGGTTTTCATTGTCACCAAGGAGATTTAACTCCCCAAGGCTTTCATGACACAAACCATACCTCTTGGGAGGTATCCGGATCCTACTAGATATTCTTGGAGTTTGTGTTATAGTTGGTTCAGGAAGTTGTTCAATGGGAAATGGAGTGTTAGTTTGTGGCTTGTTGGACACTTCCTTGAGTTCTACCATTTGCTCAACATTTCCATCAAGGACGTAGTCCCTTTCAAGGAAAGTGGCATTCCTGCTAACAAACACCTTTTGTTCTTCAGGTTGATAGAAATAATATCCTAAACTATCTTTAGGATATCCCACAAATAAACACTTGCTTGATCTAGCTTCAAGCTTGCCTGCTTCTAGTCTTTTGACATAAGCTGGACAACCCCAAATCTTAATATGATTGAGACTTGGTTTCTTCCCATGCCACATCTCATATGGTGTAAGAGGGACGGACTTGGAAGGCACTCTATTCAACAAATAAATTGCTGTTTGAAGTGCATATCCCCAAAAGGATATAGGTAAGTCAGTATAGCTCATCATGGAACGAACCATGTCTAACAAAGTTCGATTTCTCCTTTCAGAGACACCATTGAGTTGTGGTGTTCCAGGAGGAGCTAATGAAGAAACAATGCCTTCTTGTTTGAGATAATCAATAAACTCATTGCTTAAGTATTCACCTCCTCGATCGGATCTTAGAGCCTTAATACTTCTGTCGGTTTGTTTCTCAACTTCATTCTTAAATTCTTTGAACTTTTCAAAGGCTTCAGATTTGTTCTTCATAAGGTATAAATAACCAAACCGAGAATAATCATCGGTAAATGTTATGAAGTATGAGAATCCACCTCTACTAATAGTGGACATAGGACCACATACATCGGTATGTATTAGGCCTAGGAGTTCTTTAACTCTTGTTCTTTGTCCACCATAATGTGACTTGGTCATTTTTCCTTTTAGGCAAGACTCACAAGTAGGCATAGGATCAGATCCTAATGACTCTAAGTATCCATTTTTGGATAATTTGTGAATTCTATCTTGACTAATATGACCAAGTTTAAGGTGCCACATCTTAATGGGGTTAACCGTTTCTCGAGATCTCTTAGATCCCAAAGCATTTTCCTTCATACAGTTAATACTACCATCTAAAGCTAGATGAAAGAGACCATCAATAATATTAGCATGACATATCATGCGTTCATTAATAGATACAAAACCACTTAGTTTATCAAAAACTACTCTATAACCATCCTTCAAAAGCATGGAGATGGAGATAAGGTTCTTTATACATATAGGAAGATAAAGACAATTATTTAACTCCAATGTATCTCCTGATGGTAACTTCAAAATATAAGTCCCCACGGCTTTGGCATCAACTCTTGTGCCATTTCCTACACGTAGGGAAATTTCTCCAGCTTTAAGCTTCCTTGCTCCCACTAGGTCCTGCAACGAAGTACAAACATGGTGGGATGCACCTGAATCAATTATCCAAGTGGAAGTATTATTAACTGTAAATATTGATTCAATCACATTGATCATACCTTCTGTTGAAGACTTGTTCTTCAAGGATGCAAGATAAGCTTTGCAATTCCTCTTCCAGTGCCCATCTTTGTTGCAAAAGAAACAAATACCTTTTGGTTCCTTTTGTTCCTTCTTCTTCTTCTTTTGGACTACTCCCTTAGGCTTTATCACTTGTTTCTTCTTCCCTTTGCCTTTACATTTGGACTTACTGGATGAAGAAGAAGCGATAATAGCCGCACTCCCACTCTCTTTCTTAATTTGCTTCTCAGCTGTTACCAGCATATTGAGAAGATCAGAAAGAGTATGATCCATTTGTTGCATATTATAGTTCATTATGAACTGAGAAAATGAATCATCTAGGGAGGAAAGAAGAAGATCTTGAGCTAGCTCCGCATCAAGTGCAAATCCAAGGTCTTGAATTTGCTCAATAAGGCCTATCATTTTTAGACCATGTTGATGAACAGGTGCACCCCTCACATGCTTTGTCTTAACAAGCTCATTGACTACTGTGAAGCGCACATTTCTATTTCTCTCACCAAACAATTCAGTGAGATGAAGTAATATAGAACTGGCGCTATCCATATTCTCATGTTGCTTCTGAAGTTGTGAGTTCATGGATGCAAGCATAACACATTTAGCTTGCGTATCATCATCCTTATGCTTTTGATAAGCAACACGTTGCTCATCGGTTGCATCTTGAGCCAATGGAGTGTGAGGAGGTGCATTTTGTAAGACATAAGCGATCTTATCGAATGTCAATACAATTTTCAAATTGCGGAGCCAGTCATTGAAGTTTGGGCCCTCAAGACGATTTTCATTGAGAATTTTGGTGATAGGATGTCCTGACATATTGCAGTCTACATAACATAAAATAAAAGAAGTGAGATTGATTTTAAAACCAAGTGACTCGGGTCTTAAGAATCAAATGGCACCCTCTCACTATTTTAACAAATTCCAAATCCCTCAAAGGAATTCGAGAGTATAAATTAAAACTCTTAGTGAGTATGGAAGACTCATTTTCATTAAGCCAACCGCATCATAATAGAACTATAAGTCAACTTAATTTCCATGAGAGGATACTCTTATCCAATCACATCAAATGTGAATATCCATAACTTTGGCCTCTAAAGTAATTAAGTCTCACCATAATAGGATATTGATAAATTACTCTAGTTAAGCTATACCCAACATCTCATGTAAGTATAGAGATCAAAAATTAAATCTCATCATAATAGAATATTGACCAAGATTTGTCCCTACCTTACAACATCAAATGTTGAATAACCTCTCTTTAATGCTCCTAGCAAGAAATACATCCGTTCGGAATGATATTCACATGCAAGAACATCTACTAGGAGATTACAATGTTGGAAGGCCACAAAGAAGCATTCATAATGACTTCTTCGTTTTTCAACTTAATATCACTTTGAGGGAATTTTAAGGTCTCATCTTTAATAATCTTATTAATAACAATCACATTGCATTTGCTTTGATCCTATTGCAATCACACATTCATTATACTTGATCTATAATAAAATACTCCCACTAATTGTTTTCAGAAAAACAATTTGATTTCATCAAAAACATTTTTCAAATGGAATCATGGGAAATATAAAATTACTTAATCAAGTGCAATGAACATACAATTATAATAGGTCACATAGGATGATTATGGACTTGTTGTTTGATCCAACATGAGCCAATATGTTGGATCAAGGTCATGTTTGGGTGGTTGATTTTAATTACGCGTAACGATTACGAAAATTAAATAACTAAGCTAAGCTATTACACTTTGCACTTGAACTTCTTTCAAGGCTAGATGACTTCAAACTTCTTCTTTGAATCATCCTCACGTGCCTCCATCTTCTATTACAAGAGTGGATAAGGGGCATACAAGCTCCCATTTAAATTTAATCAAACTTGAATAAATTAAATAAGCTACTTAGTTACACAACCAAATGAATTAACTAAATTAATTACATAACCCAAATGAATTAACTACTTTAATTACATAACCACATTCATTCAAAATGAATAGTCGGCCAATCTCATGCTCAATTATATTAGGCCATAGTCCATAATCATCCTTTAATTAACCAAGATTAATAAGGTTAATTAAACAAGCATAATTAACTTATTCAAAATAAATTAACCACTAAATTACTTTAATTTAATCAAGTAAATTAGTTGAGTGATTTATGAGATGATGTCTTACATCATGCATCATTAACTTTTGGTGAGTAATTTAGGGGATAATGTTTGACATCATGTATCACCAACTTTTGGTGAGTGATTTAGAGATAATGTTTTACATCATGTATCACAAACTTTTGGTGAGTGATTTTAGAGATAATGTTTTACATCATGCATCACCAACTTTTGGTGAGTGATTTAGAGATAATGTTTTACATCATGCATCACCAACTTTTGGAGAGTTATTTAGAGAAACTAATAATAAAGATGACTAACTCTACCAACTATTTGGTGAGAGAAACATGGAAATGATTTTATGTCATCATTAACTATTAGGTAAATAACAATTCATGAATTTATGGATCAAAAGTGAGAGCAAACACCATGGAAAAATTAGCTAGTTCACAACTAGTTTAGACATATTCCAAAAAGCTGGAAATAAAATTCCAGCTTTATGTTCTTCCATTGAACACTTGTTTACTTCATCTTTGAAGCCAAAACATGCATCCCCTAAAGCATATATCATCTAACATGTTTCTAAGATTAACATTTTAATTAAGAAACATATAGAACCCCTTAATACATATCTCATATGCATTAAAGTTTCATAAAACTTAAACCACTTCTTACATGTAATTTCTAGAAACCTTTTCTTGCTATCATAAAATCTACCTTACATCACATGCTTCATAACTTTTATGATAAAGCAAATTTTATGATCTAAATTACATATTACTCTAAGCTTAAGAAAATCACATCAACAAACATACTTAGCCATGTTTATAACATATCAAAATTAAGCCAATGGCTCTGATACCAATTGAAGGAATGGATGGATTTCAAAACTTTTTAATTAGTGCGGAATAAGTTTAACAATTAAACTACTAACTAAACATAAAATCCATTCCTTTAACCCATGATCTTGGCTTATTGTGATATGTATATAAACATAGCATGCATAGTAAGGAAGAACAAAGAGGGAGTTTATGTTCTACTCACCCTTGGAGCGTGATTTTAATCCGATCCAAGTGAACCACCAAAGTTCCTCTCCTTGATCTCTCCTTGTGTGTGTTTCCTCCACCTTGAAGCACCTTGGATTAAGAACTCCTTCTTGTACTCCTTCTTGTGCTTGTAATCTTCTCTTTGATGTAACAAGAAAAGCCACAAAAGGATATGGCCTCTAAGGATCTTCACCAAGTGAATCAAGAGATGAAGAAAGATGAAAGAAAAGAAGAAATTATGCAAGTGTTCTTCTTTCCTTTAATTTTGTAATGGACCAAGAAAGAACTCTTTCTCTCTCTCTCTCTCAAATCTGAAAATAATAGTGTGGAGACACACACTTATTCTCTTTGTCCATGTTTTCACTTTTATATAATAGGAAATAACTCCAATTACTAAAAGAAAATATTGACTTTCATAAAGCCAATATTTTGGCTGGTCCATACTTGTTATTGGGCACTAAAAATGTGTCTTGGGCTTTCATTTAAATCTCATTTAGTGAAGCCCAAGTCCACACGAAAAGCCCGACAATCGTTTAGGCCCAATAGGTTCGGTTTTACCCGAAAAACCTAATTATGTCCAAATAATAAATCTAATTAATTATTTGGTCATAACCAACTCTTGTTTAATCTTCTTCATATACAATCTCAAGGATCCACTTATATGGTGTGCGATCTCTTAGGTTCTAATTAACAAGGCAGTGAAGTTTATAGAAACCATTCTATTTTGTTTACGAATCAAAAACTCCATTTTTGATTCTCCCTTGTTATTAGGATTATAAATGTTTATTAATCCTCGGGGACTTCACAAGTCATGAGTGACGTCTTGCAACATATCATGACTACCCTAGTTAATGTAGAATGACAAAGAACCTATTCAATTGGAATTACAATACAATACGGTCCTTCTCTAACACTATGTTCTAAATCACATCATCGGGGTATGGAATTGATATGTCAATCCCCTAATGTGATTTTCATTCTTATGTGATTCTTAGAATGTGATTAAAAACCCCTTTTTAATCTCATTCAATGCTTTGGCCAAAGACTCATTGAATCACATCTTTGAACATACACCTTATTTACTTAAGGATAGAGATTCCTTATTGTACACTCACATGTCTCCATGACCGAATTGATTATACCAATGAATGCATCTATTATATCCATTAAGGGACACAATGTTATTGCATCATCAAGAGATAATCCATTCACTCATAAGACAACTATGGTGTCTCAGGTCAAAGGACTAATTTGTATTATTGCAATTTAGAGTTCAAGTTTGACATGTAAGTAAGACTCCATACAAGAACTCTAATGATCGCGTTCAGTGTACTCTTTAAGTTAAGAGCACCCACATACTTGTATTAGTGTCTCTACACAAATGACAAGAGACATATCATCCTCCATATTGAGCATACATAGTATGTGCTAGTCTTTCCGGATTATCAATGTCCAAGTGATAATCCTATGACTAGGAACCTTTTAGGATAAGAGTGTGAAAGAGTAAAGGTCTCACACATCTAACTCTTTAGATTACTTTCTCTTTAACTCATATTCCTTGGACCTTGTTCAATCAAATATTAAATATAAGCAATGAACAATAAACTTGCCCTTTTGAATAATAATAATTACAATAATAATTACATCAAAATGATTGTTTTAGGACACAATTCCTTCAGTGCTTGCTATTCACTCAGCTGTGAATCATAGATTGAAGGTAAAATCCTAAAACTCTGATTTGATTTTTGACCACTTTCAATCAATTCATTAGTCTCCTTGGGATCTGTAGGAAGGTGAAACTATTAGGATAAATGTCAAGCCCAAGCCTACGAGTGAGACTGGAATGTTGTCAGCCGCTGGGCTATCTGGGTCTGCAAAGCCTAAACCATTGAGCCTTGGCCTGGCCCCGCCACCCGGGGCTGGAAAAATCAAGTCCCCTCTGCCACCACCTCCCCATGGTCCAGTTGCTGCTAGAAGCATCTCTGGTGGTGTCAAGTTACCCCAACATAACCAAAGGCATAATTCCAACCTTTCATCTCATTTTTTTCACATTGAGATATGGAAATGTAAATCTCAGTGTTCCTTCTGAATCTAGCAGTTTAGCATATCTTTTGCTCTGATTTGATTGCATTTGGAACTTATAAACATGTTATATAAGCAAATGTGTCTTGGTTGAGTAGGTTTAAAATTGTCATGAAATGTCCATGAGTTTTGATATATCATCAGCTATAAATTTGTCACAGCTGACTAATATACAAAGAACTTCCACAAGGTCCTTCAGTGTTGAATTTTTTATATTTATGCAGCAATTTTGTTGTCTTCACATGTATTTATCAGGTTATCGCATTTGAATCATCTAATATATGTACAAATGGTAATCTTGAAGTGTGTTCTCGACTGGCTTTAAGCTTTTGCCTACATGGTATATGCATGCCATGAATGTTTCAGCATTCGATAGTGTTGTTGTCTAATTGGAACCTGTTGCATTTTGATGAACTCAGAATTTTAATTCCTGATTTCCTTAAAAAATTGAGTTCTAAATTACATTGCAAGAAAGGCAAGCCAAGTAGCTGTCAGCTTATTGTCAAGCGGGTCAAATATATAGAACCTAATTTCAATCAGAAAGCTTGATTCTAGCAATGTCTTTGTTATTGTTTCAGCGAGTCTCTATTCCAATAAACTTGTACGAGTCTCGTGTTTTTATGTTTGCTGGGACACTTGTTCCCCACAGGAAGTAATTCAAAAATAAGTGTGGTTTATGGACATTTGCTAAGTCTCTTTTGGGAGAGCCCTTGCTATTTATTATTTTTGGTCATTTGGATAACCCTTATATGCAAGTGAGATCATATATATCTCTTTATCATTTGCAGAGGAAACATCCTTCAACAAGTGCAGCTGGATGGGTGGCTTTCTGACTGTGTGAGCATTTGTTAATTACAAAGTGCGGAAATAATTTGTGGATAGAAAAGAGGCACCAAATACTTCCATTTTATGGAAAATGATGAAAATCATGTGTTCTTGCAATACATGTTCAAGCTTGTTTTGTCCCACCCTCCCTGTTCTTTTGTGCCGGCTCTTTGTCAACTTAGAATTCCCCGTTTACACTTCTATATAATAGAGAAATACATGCTTTCGGTTTCAATTGTGATTTGTTATTGTTTGATTTTCTTTTCCCAGTTCAATTAATGACAATACATTCAATTTTCCAATTTCAGTATCCAGTGGACTAAGACGAATTGTCATTTCGTTCTGGTTTTTCTTTTTCTTTTTCCTGTATTCGGCTGGATCTCACACTACGGTGTCTGCGTAATCATAGAATCGGCATTTGAACCATCCTGATATACATAGTGTATATTGTCTACTATCCCTTTGCTTACTTACTCAGTGGTTTCTGTTCTGGCCTCATTTCCACTGGATATGAGGTAGAAAAGCTTTACTCGTCTAGAGGATTTACAAAAATGAAAGGTGATACAATTCTTTTCAGATCCTGATGAGGTTAGAGGCATTCACTATATCAGTTCTTGTACAATTTTCTCATTAAAGAATTGGCCACTTGCAAAATATTGCACATGAAAAGACTGATGCTGATGTAAAGTAGTTCGCATCTAAAACCAGAAAAAGATATAGATGGATCGTAATCTTTAATCTTCGCTTATAAACTGTCAAACATAGTCTATGTGATGATAAAGTAAAGATGGACTATACCTCAAGAAAAGATTGGCATAGCATCATGTGAAGAGTTGGACGGTTAGTAGGATGGGGCATGTACAATAGGATGGGGCATGAGTAGGACTGTAGTGCTGAATCTGGAGGATGAGAATGAGAGTTCTGGTGGTGACAAAAAAAAAAAAAGGTGTAGAAATATGATACCATTACAAATGGTGTATTGTCTGATTGCTTCTTGCTGGCATGGAGGACGGTGAACGGCCTTAGTCTGATCGCTCCGCAATGTAGTTTAGTGATTTGAATTGTCAATGGCTTAGGTCCCTCGTCAAGGATTGTCTAACAAAGGGTAGCTAAAGGGTAACAAAAGGGTCCCGGTGGTGATCGTACAAATGGTTAAACGTTTTCTGATTAGTGACAATGTGATGCACACTGGTTTGTTACATAGCTGAAGCCACCAAGCAACGGTCATGGCGGGAAGAATAACTGTAGTGCAGGGTTATAGTGTGAACTGAGTTCAAGTTATGTGGAGGAGGTGGGCCATTCTCCCCCCTACATTGGAATTTTGTGTTTGCGTCAGACAAGCAATCTTGGAAACTTTCGGTGTCTTGTGTATATTTTTGGACTGTTGGTTCCCCCATGATCCTATATATACACACGACATTTGCCACTCCTTCACTCCCTCTTCCTTCCTTTCTTTCTCTGCTCCTTCCCTCCTCCCCCTTTTTGCTTCTTGACACTGACTCTTGTGCTACCTCTACCTCTTTCTGGCTCACATTCTTTTCCAACTGCCAACCACTTCGATTTTCGACAAGTTTTGGATGGTTTTTATTTCAGGGTTTTGCAATAGGTTCCAATTCTGGAAGTTCTGACCAGTTTTCTTTAGACAAAGCTCTTCTATTTTTCACTGATTGAGTTATTTCACATTCAAGTTGTGACATTTGAGCAATATCAGCTTCTGGGTATTGACTCGGAGGCTTAAATTTGATTCCTTTTTATCTTATTTTGGGAATTGCTGAAAAAACTTGTGAGGGGGGGTTGTTGGGGCTGGCACATTGGTTATAAGGAAAGAGTTTCCAAAGACAATGATTCTGCCATCCAAAGGGTGCATTCTGTGGAGGTTTTACTCAATTCCTGACAAGAAATCTCTTCTTGACAAAAGCTTTTATTTTTGGATTTTCCAAATTTTTAATAGATACAGTACGGGCACTTAACTAGCATTCATCCCTAAGCTGCAGCTCTCTGCTATTATAACTATTATATTTATTATTTTGTTTTGAAAATTTCGGATATTTGTGAGTTATGGGAGGGGCATCACTACCACCAGGTTTTAGATTCCACCCAACTGATGAGGAATTAGTGGGATACTATCTTAGTAGAAAAGTGGAGGGGCTTGAATTTGAGCTCGAAGTAATTCCTGTGATCGATTTGTACAAATTTGACCCCTGGGAGCTGCCAGGTAATTGTTATATCAATCTTTTTAACTCGGTTCAGTAGTAACTATTAGGGCTAAATACGAGTTAGTACCCTGTGGTTTAGGTCCAAAATCAATTCAGTCCCTGGACTTCTAATTTCATCAAAAACACCCCTGCACTTTCAATTTTGATCTAATAGGTCCAATTTGTTAATATTCTGTTATGGGTTCAAGTTATAGTTGGATTATTTGTTGAAAAACTATTTATTTTTAATAGTAGGACTCACTCCTAAATTGACTATGCAGGCCACCTCGACACCACATCATAAAACATAGGTCATATATGAGCCACGTTAACAAGTTAAATAACTCAATTGTCGGAAAACTAACAAATTGGACCTATTAGATCAAAATTGAAAGTGCAGGGGTGTTTTTGATGAAATTAGAAGTCCAGGGACTGAATTGATTTTGGACCTAAACCACATGGTAGTAATTTGTATTTACTTGCAGTGTTGTCTGGTTTTTGTTGTTTCTTTAGGATTTGATGAATTCCAATGAGCTTTTCTATGATAGGAATAATAACAGTCATTTTAATGACATAGAATTCTAGGAGTTGTGTGCCCTTCAAAGAGAAAAGGGTAGAAAATATAATGGGTTTAGTTAGAGATGGCTTGCATACCAATCTGAACAGAAGAGCATAAAGCTAGTTTTTCATTTTTGTTTAAGTGAGCTTCTTTTTTGTTCTTTTCTGACTGCGCATGATGTGGTCTTCTTTTCTTCCAAAAGCCAAGCTAAATGGCTTTAGATATGCCCTCATAACACAGTTCAAGTTATATAAATTACATGAATAGTGAAAGTTTGTTTCTTTTCAAATTCCAATATGCTTTTCAACAGTAATATGCCATGACTAAATGTTGGTGGATCAAAATTCAAAAAGGGTGTGATCAGATGCTTGTCTTATTCATTGCAGAGAAATCGTTTCTCCCTAGGCGAGATATGGAATGGTTCTTCTTCTGTCCAAGGGATCGAAAGTACCCGAATGGCTCAAGAACAAATCGAGCTACCAAATCTGGCTACTGGAAAGCCACTGGAAAAGACCGCAAGGTTGTCTGCCAATCTAGTGTTACTGGATACCGCAAGACCCTTGTTTTCTATCGTGGCCGTGCTCCTTTAGGTGATCGAACGGAGTGGATTATGCATGAGTACCGCCTCAATGATGATTTTGCTCAGGGGTCACCAGGTCTCCAGGTACATCTAGTCTTATGGTTATGGTTTAGTACTGAAATGGTATGTTGGAGAACTTTACATACTTATATTTGGCATTTTGGTCATCTTTGCAGGGAGTTTTTGCTTTGTGCCGTGTTGTTAAACAGAAAGAGCATACACAGAAGGCAAATGATTCCAATGGAGAACCCAAGGCTAAGACGACTGGAAGTACTTCGAGCAATGGGGATTTGACCTCAACAAGAAACTCGAATGAGACCATGAGCATCTCTGCTGGAATGTCATCTCAAGTGAACTACCAGCATGACGAGAGTCGCCATTCAAGCCATACTACTTCTCCATATGAAGTCTCTCCAATGGCAGAGTTTGAGCCAGCTCCAAGAGGCACCAATCCTGCAGACTTCTGGATCTCACCTGACTTAATTCTTGATTCTTCAAAGGTATATTGATATGAGAAAAGTTGATGAGAAATTTGAAGGACTTGATGTTCATAATGTTAACATCTTTCTCGAACATTTCTCTTGGGCTTTTGTGCAGGACTACCCACAGTTACAAGGAGCTGTGCCTAATTACTTCCCCCAGTACGAGTTTCCAAGCACAATGTCACCATGGCAGTCATATGAACACACTGAGATTTCGCCTAGTTCATCATACTCAAATTTTGGAGACTTCCAAATGGCAGATGATATGAATCAAATTCCCAGCATGTCACCTTTCTCAGGACACACAAACTACATGGGTTATTGTGGAAATGAGGGATTGCAATTTGAAGGTTTTGACCAGACTAGTACAGTGAGATATCCAAATCACTTCTGAAAAGGAAAGAAGAACATTGTCGATCTTTTTTTCAAGGGGTTTTGTCCATTTACCCCATTTCTAGGGATTTTTTTCCCACTTACCCCATTAAGTTTTTTTAATTCTCTCTTACCCAATACACTCTAAGGGAGTCTTCTCTAATACCCCATTAAGATTTTTTTTTTGTTTTTAATTTTTTTTTAATACCATTTTACCCCTCACCCCTTTGTTACTTAGAGAGAGAAATAGAGAAAATGGAAGAGAGAGAAACCATAGGAGACTTCGCCGGAGCCTGTCACTGGTCGCCGGAATCCGGTCAACTTTCGCCGGAATCCGGCCAACTTTCGCCGGAATCCGGTCACCGGTCGCCGGATTCCGGTCACCGGCTGCCGCCCACCGGAATTTGCTGAAAATCTCACCGGAAAGTTTTTTTTGCCCCCAATAGACATCTATTGCCCCCTAATAGAGGGGCAATAGACGTCTATTGCCCCCCAATAGACGTCTATTGCCCCAATAGTCTATTGCCCACTAATAGACGTCTATTGGCCCCCAATAGACGACTATCAGCCATGTATTGCCCCCCAATAGACGACTATCAGCCATGTATTGCCCCCCAATAGACGACTATTGCCCCCCAATAGAACTTTCGTTTGTCGGAATGAAAATTAATCTTCCTAAAATTAGACAAATAAAACTTTAATTAACGAAAAAAAAAAAAAAGATTACATCAATTTAAAACATCTATTGGCCCTCAATAAAACCTTTTTTTCTTTCTTTTTTCATTCTTTCTGGGCTTCTGCCACATTTTACAACGTGCATTCAATCCCCACCCAATATTTAAGACTCAACTCAAACTTTTCAAAAAAAAAAAAAAAAAATTAGCCCAGACTCAAAAATAAACTGACATTTCTGAGCGTTGAAGAACATGAGAGCCTTGTGGAGAGCGAGAGTGTAGTTGTCCGGAGGAGGCTTGGCATGGTGGTGACGCGGCACGGTCTTGACGATGAGGACGATCAGTCCGGCGAGCATGCCGGAGAGGAGGAGTGTCCTTACCGTCCAGATAAAGATCTTGCGGCTGACGATGACGCATCCCAGATCCACGTACTTCTTCTTCTTTTGCTCCCCGGTGGGGCCCAGCAGCCAGCTCTGTTGCGTCTCGTCGAGCGGCCGAGACGACAGCGCCGCCCGGTCGAGGTCCTGCAGGTTCCGGCTGCGGTCGTCGTCGGTGGCCGAGTCCGCCGTGTTGATCTCCAGTGGGCCGCCCCATGGATCCCTATCGTACATGGCTGAGGTTCAGTACTGGAGAGATATCTGAGAGAGAAATATGAGCCAGAGGCTGGAACAAAGCTTCGTGCAGGGATTTGATCTTCAACCCTACACTACCATCACCGGTGAAAGAAAGGAGAGAGAGAGGGCGCGGAGGAGAGAGAGAGAAAGAGAGAGATGGCGTCGGTGATGGAGAGAGAGGAGTTGAGTGGCATCTGTGTAATTATTTAATTAGGCTGAGGGTAAATTTGTTATTTCTCCTTAAATTGGGTTAGTGGGAATAAAAATCTGTTGCTGGGGTAAGTGGGATAAATTTGGCCAATTTTGGTGCATTTGGTCAAGATCCCTTTTTTCAATGCAGTATCTGAAACATGGGATGGCCAAGCTCTAATTTGCAGGCAAGTGAGCGCAGATGGGAGTTTACGGGAGCTTGGACGTCTATGGCTGCAGGAAGACAACATAATTGTGATGTAGGGGTTTCCAAGACAACGCCTTTTAATGTTGGTTCTTGGTAGTAAAAATAATCAGTCGTCTTCTTCTATAAGGACTTAAGGAGTGGTTTGTATTCTCTGTAATAGTACTGTCTGCATTGTTTGGAGTTGTTTCAGAAGCCACTTATGATCTTCATGGTTTCTTTAAATATCGTCAGTTAGTATCCCCCGGGTGATAATCACTTTTATCGGTTTCCCTGGAGTTGGTTTATAGTAGCTGTACTGTTTTCCAAAGTGAGCTTCTTGAATATATATATACACAGTGTAATTTTCTATGCTTGATAATCTTTATGTATGGATTCCACTTATTGCAGCAGTAAACAGCCACTGTTAGATACTTTATTCCTTGGCTTCTAATGATTGGTTACCGTTTTGTATTATTCACTAGTTAAAGAATATAATGCTTGTAAGAATGCAAGGTAGAGACTGAAAAGAGAGAAAAAGAGAAAAGTAGTTGTGAATGTGAACTGAAGACAGTACTTTGTGTTTCAACTTTCATTCACCAAAGTTAAAGTTTCCATCTTCAATCCCTAATGCTTATTCAAATTATTGAAGTTTCCAAATTTAATATTCTCTTGAGATTTAAAGCTAGTGACAAAGACTACTTTTCAAGTGTTGATAAGCCATCCCATTGTGCAGTTACTTTCACCCACATTCTTTAAACTTTTTGTTGGTATGTTTTGTGCAATCAATGGACTAATTGGTGGGGATCACTTGGGTTTTGGAGGGTTTATAATCATCTTATTGAAGATTCACATCCTATTGCAGTTAATATTTTTAATTTGGCCACTTCCAATCAAAATTACATTGCAACTTTGATTTTACAGCATATCTGCTAGTACATGGAAAGCTCCAAGAGTTAGGGACCCCACTGATCAATTGCCACCACCTTATCTGTCTTAAAGCTACAACTGAGAATTGCTTTTCTGTGTGGCTAGCAATCAAACAAAGCTATAAAGAACAGGCAGTAAATTAATCTGGTGCTGTACAGAAGGGGAATGGAGTTGAGGGATCTGATCAATTTTGATTTTTGAAGTTGAACATATTTATAAATATTTGAGTTGTTGGAAATCAATAAACTCAGAGGCTGCAGGATTCAACCAGAAAATGATACACTCTCGACAGTATGTTCAAGTTTGCTAGTTAACTATACTTTTAGATCTGTTGTTTATATCAAGATCATCTCATTTTTGGTTGTGATTTCTGAAAGCAAACTTTAGTAAAAGTTATGTCCTTGAGTTTTGATAATAGGAACTGTTGAAATCAAGCTGAATTTTGTACTTTAATTTGGTGATTATCAGTTTCAACTACTGTGGTATGATACACTTGGAGAGAAAACTATGTTAGGATGCATGAAAATTGAGACAACAACTGATCACCAAAAGCTTAAGCTATTGAGGAATGGATCAACAATGTATTCCGAGCTAACAAGAACACCAGATAATATAATGTATTTATTAGGACATTTCTACTGATGAGAGCTTATGTTTTGCTCCTAATTTGGTAGATGGTGCAACTTTTGATACGGGAATGAAGTTAAAGCCCAGTTTGAGGTGCTTTTAGAGAACCCCAAATTTAAAATTTTCAAATGAAACTGTTACTCTTCTGGTGTGAACATTCAAAAGATACAAACAATAACTTTAGGTCTAAAAGGAATAATGTGTTGTGGAATGGAAGTTTTTTTTGTGCCCCTATTGCAGCCCAATGGGCAAGTAAATTTCTTGAAGATTATCAGCAAGTTCATGTGCATCAAAATGCAAAAGCAAGGAGGGAAAAGTCAAAATGGAGGAACCCTCCTAGTGGGAGGCTGAAGGTGAATGTCGATGGAAGTTACAGGGCTGAGTATGGTGATGGTGGAGTGGGAGTCGTGATAAGGGATGAAAATGGTATGTGCCTGGCGGCTTTGGCTCGTTATTTTCCACATGCTTCATCTGCTATACACATGGAAGCTGAAGCATGTCGGGCTGGACTTCTATTGGCGATCCATCAGGACATGCCTGCTATTGACTTGGAGAGCGATTGCTCTCTTGTGATTACTGCTCTACAACACAACGTGGAAGATAGATCTGAGATTGGGCGTATTATAGATGATTGTAAGTCATATTTGACATCTTTTCACCCTTTTCAGGTTAGGCACATCTTCCGTGAAGCAAATGGTGTAGCCAATAGGCTAGCGCACCTTGCTAGTTGTAACTTTTTTTCTGATGTATGGTTAGATGAGACTCCTGTTATTATTCGGGATGTTTTCTATGAGGACTCTTGTACTGAGGCTCGAGGTCAAGGCTTTATGTCCCCCTCGACGCGGTTAGTTCATTCTAATATAATTAGTCAGGCAGGGGGATGAGCCCCCCAGCTTGGCTGGTTTTCAAAAAAAAAAAAACAATAACTTTAGGTTCCCACAAGAGATTTAATAAGCGTAGAATGCCATGGAAAGGCCATAAAAGGTGCCACCCGGACCCTTTTGAGTTTCCAAGAAATGTGCATTTCTCTCTTCTGAAGTTTTCCAATTGTTCCTTGCCCCTTCAAAACTTTGTTAATCATCTTTATGCGGCTTTAGGAATACTATCCTAAAAGGCCTATATTTGCTCTTTTTTATCCGAGTCCCCCACCATTGTTCTCTAAAACAGATCCTCCCCCCCCCCCACACACAACCTCACTCTCAGAGCCTCAGCATCCATTGCTTGGTTTAAAGTATGGAATAAGCTCGCCACCCCATCTTTTAAGAGGGGAATGTAAGAAATCTGACCTTGAATTTGGGGTAAATACTCTCTGCCACTAGAGCTACAAGCCACATGTAGTTTTCCTTTGCCAAGCAAAGGAATAAAGAGAAGACTCCCTTATGTTGGTTGAAAATGAAAATGAGGAAGTAGCTGCATCAGAAACAGTCTCATCTGCACAATTTGCTATGAATTAAAATGGTTTATATATGATGCAACTATTGAGTGTTAGTTTAGTACAAGCTTGCAATTTGAGGACTACAATAGACTTCTACTTCTTCAAGGGTTGCTCTATTCTCATCCCCAAAAAGTGACTCCTTTCCATCTTTTCTCTTTGCATATGACAATCCTAATCTAGATTTGGCTTGTCTTAAATCACCAATACCCGAATTAGTATCCGGGCCAGCAAACCCACCCATAACCAGAGCTAGAGGTGGGCCAATGAGCAGCCCATCTGCCCCAAATTGTGGCCCACCCCGAGCATAATCAAAAAGGGCTGCACCACTGCCTCCTACTTTAGGCAGAACAATTGGGTCATCAGTTTTCTCATTATCTGTCCAGTAGAATAGGAATGGATCTGTCACGCCCCGAATTTCAAATAAAGATATTCAAATCCGAAAACGCGATAATTAAACCAACACTTAATATTCAAGAACCCTTAGTAAATAAATCAGAGTAAATAGTAACTAGTGTTTACAAAAAATCCAACGAATGGATAACAAATGTAAATGCCCACAAGGAGCATACCGAAAAGAATGGCAGTACGCTAACAAAACGGTTATGAACCTAGCGTTGCCCGCACTCCTCGCCTCGATCTCAGCCCTGGTGATCCTGACCTGCAGGAATAACCGCTACACCATAGAATAGTGCACCGGGATTGAATAAAACAAACCCAGTAAGCATTTCAGCCCGTATGAGTAATCTAAAATAAAGCGACTCACGTCACGCATGCTTATAATTTCTCAGCTCGTGAGATAGATTAAAAACAACAACATTTAACTCCGAAATCAAAATCAAATATACAATCACATTAGGTAACAATTAGTAATCCCTGCATCGAAAGTTTAGTTCAGGAGATCACCAAGGTCACCCAAATCAATTTATAGTAATCCCTGCATTGAAAGTTTAGTTCAGGTGATTACTAAAGACACACAATTCAAATTATAGTAATTCCGGCATCGAATGTTTAGTTCCGGAGGTTACAATTAAAATCAACCATTAAAATGAAACGGAAATTCAGTAAGGAAGTCAACAACTCACACTAAAATTGATGGTCACCCATCAACATAAACTAAGGTCGATGATCACCCATCAACACCCAATGAATCATATTATCTCAACTCATACCCTAATATAAATTCGAGTCCCTCATCGGACGACAAAAGAAAGCATACACCCAAAAACTCTCTTTTAAGACATGTACCCTTGAGTGCCATAACACAAAGTCATCCCCCAAGAAGTACAACTGCATACAGACTAGAGCTCTAACTGAATCGTAACCAATCACCCCGCCAAAGGCTTGGTATCCCGATATCATGCACTTCGGTTACTATTAAACCGTCGGACTTTGGACACCCTCGTCCTCAGAACAATCCTACTTCGGTTACTATTAAACCGTCGAACTTTGGACACCCTCGTCCTCAGAACAATTCTACTTTTAGAATAATTCCCACATAACTCAAATACTTTCATCAAGCAAAACATACATTTACACGATAATCAACGCATCAAGATATAATCAAGAAATCCAACAAAACATACATTTACACAAAAATCAACACATCATGATATAATCAAGAAATTCATTTTAAATTCATTTTCATTACCTGTGAGCCGTAGCCCTATGAACTGTGGTCGATCGAGCTCATATTATTTCAAACAAAACTTATTTTCGAAAGCGATAAACAATTAACTTATTTTCGAAAGCGATAAACAATTTATCAATCCAATCCGAATAATAACGACTCGGTTCATAAACGAACCATGTGAGATTTACTCACCTCTAATCCAGCTGCGTCTTCTATAAATCAAAATCACAATAATCCACACGCTTGTCAACTCACTCGTCAAGTACCTAATCAAGTAAGGTCTTTGCTTAGCAAGTGAAACACAAAATAGACTTAACGACGATCCAACGGTCGGTTTCTAAAACAAGGATGATCCAACAGACGGATCGAGTTTAAACGATGATCCAACGGCCTGATCCTCACGGATCGCCCTTGGAATCATCCAATCAAAATTATATGAAAATCCAACGGACGGATTTTCATGAATCGCCTCCCTAATCACCATTTTACAATTATACGAAAATCCAACGGTCGGATCTTCGCCCGTGACCACACAAAGTCACTGGGACAGTTATATGATCATCATATCAAAACTATAAGTCCATCGGACGGTCCAAACTTCTTAGATCAAAAATCAAACGATCGAAATCGATCGAAATCTAAAAATTCACAATTAATCCATACGATATCCAAAAAATACGTATAATATATCAAAATGATCGTATCGACACGTAGAACACAAAAATGGACAGAAACTGTCCTTGGGGTGGCCGGAGGTCGCCGGAAACCACCATCACAGTGGCGGCACCGCCACCCATTCAAAGTCAAAATTAGCCAAAACTCCCAACATGAAAGTTCTTCATTTTTACATGCTGGTCAATACTCATAACTAGCACAAGATCAGAAAATAATGGGAAGAGGTTGAAAAATACCAAAACAGTCGGGTTGGCCGGAAAAATCTGCAGAAATTTGTGAGCTCCAGTTCGACGTAAAAACGTCCTCCAATGGCTTCGATCCCTTCTGGAGATTTGTTCAGCAACTCTAGGTGAGTTCGGCAGTTCAAGAATCACTCAAAACGGACCTCTACAACTCGAGATATCAAGCTCCACAGTCCGGTTTTCGATCTAGATCGGGTTGAGCTTCCAGTCACCACCACCGGCCACGCCGCCGTGCAAGGCCACTTCTGGGAGCTTCAGGAAGTTGAGGCGAGCCTGGGGGTGAAGTTTGATGAGCTTTGGTGGCTTGTAGCTCGAGATATCGAGTTTGGAGTAAAATCGGGCCAAACCGGATTCGGAGCTTCCAGCCGCAGTTGCCGGCCGTGTCGCCGCTCAAGGCCGCCTCCAGCAGCTGCGCAGGGTCGAGGCGAAGCTAGTGGCGGTGGTTTGGCGTCAAACGGTGGCCGGAGGAAGGAGAGAAGGGCCACGGAGCCCGTGCTCTGTTTTTGTTCTTTCGGCCGGAACGAGGGAGAACGGGGGAGAGAGAAAACAGTGTTTTCCAAAAAAAAGAAAGAGGCCGGTCCAAAATGAAAAATTTCCAAAAAGAAATTTAGGGTTTTATCTATATATACCCTAAATCGAAAAACTTCAAAATGCCATAACTAGTTCAAAAAAAATCCGATCGTTGTGCTCCGCATACGCACGGACTCGTATCGACGAGTTCTACGACTTTCGTGAAGGAAGTTTTCCCAAAATTGAAACGTATAAAAAGTCAACTTCTAAAATCGTACGTTTCGAGCTTTTGTTATTTCCTTATACTTCGATTCTCGAATAATCCCGAAAGAGCAAGTCTTTGAGACTAAAATTCGTGAAATTGAACATTATTAATTTCACACAAAATATATGAAATTAAATTGAAAATCGAGGTCACTACAGGATCAAAACTGTCATAGTAATCATCTGTGCTTCTATAGCCTTCAGGGTTGAATGCACCAAACTTGAAGGACTTGTTCGTGTAGCCAACTATGGCACATGGCCCCTTGAAGTCACAACAGTTGTGGAAATCAGCTGCACTAAATCCATCAATGGTGGCCTTATAGCAACATTTGAGTTCCCTACCTGCTCAAAATCATTCAAACAATGTTTGAAGAGAATAGATGGTTTTGTTCAGTATAATTGTGTTTAGTTGTCTCATTCTTGAGATTATAAACCAGTGGCGGAACGACGTGGTAGGCTATACGGGCTCAAGCCTAGACAACTTTTTGGGCTAAAAACCCTTAGTATACCAGCCCATACCAGCCCAAAGAAAAAAAAAAAAAATTATGTAGAAGTCCCGTGTCTTCGTCTGCTCCCAGCTCCCACTCTGCTGTCACAATCACAGATTCACAGCCTCAGTCTACTCTAGCGTTTCGACTTTCGATCGAGCTTATGGACTTATCGATTGAAACAAGGTATGAATCTCAGGCTCTATCGATCTCCTCTGACCTCTGTTCTTCACTTATTCTTCCTGCTCTGTTTTTCCTCAAAGAAATCTCAGATCTCCTTTTGCCTAATGTCGATTTTGTTTGCTACCAGTCTACCACTGGTTGTGAGTTTGGCTTTTGTGTATGAGTTGAGGTTTGGGGGGGAGAGAGAGAGAGAGAAAGAGAGAGAGAGATTCCATGGTAGATTGTTAGCTGAGGACCTGAGGTCGGAGGTCCTGACTCCTGAGGATCTTGATTCCATCACTGCAAACCAAATCACTTTTGTATAAATGTTCTTATCAGTTATCACCTTGATTAATTGGTCCAGTCAATCATTTAAACAATATCTGAGCGGCGATTGCCGATTGGTCTAAAAGCAGTGCTTATCATGTTTGAATTTTCTGTATGGACAATTATTGGATTATAAACTACTAATTTATTCTTCTTCTTCAGTTGCTATCTTGTTGATCTGCCAGCCACGTAGAGCCACTACAATCAAACAAAAGCATTTGACTCTTTGACTCTTTGACTCTTTGTTGATCATAGCCTTTCTTATTTAATAAGTGAGTGTTCCTTTCACAAACCCATTAGAATTATATATATGTTAAGGAGACATATTAAATCCATTAGACATTAATGTCTGCTGCTAGTTAGTAACTAATAATAATGTATAATTAGTTGTAGTTGCGTTATGTATGAAATGTACATATATATATATATATAATTCTAATTGTGGTATCTATATAATACTATAGGTATTGAATATCCCGTATGCTTGTTTTTGATGCATGATGTCATGAAGATTACTGATTTTCTTTATCAGTCATTGCAAAAAAAAGCCATAGACATCTTGAATGCTCTCAATTTTCTTTCAATAACAAAATCAAAACTTCAAGATATGAGAGAAGATGGTTGGGATGATTTGATTATGAGGGTTGAAACATTTTGTTGTGAGCATGATATTATTATGCCAGATATGTCTGCTCCTTATAAGAAAAGTTTAAGGGCTTGTGAACAAAATATTACAAATGAGCATTATTATCGGGTCAATATACTTAATGCTGTGATAGACTTTCAATTGGCAGAGTTGGATAGTAGATTTACAGATAATTCGTTGGAGCTCCTTATTCTTAGTGCTACATTTGATCCACGCGATAATTTTCGATCATTTAAATGTGAAGATGTTTGCAATCTTGCTTTGAGGTTTTATCCTCAAGATTTTACATCATATGATATGCTTGCTCTAGATATGGAGTGTGGGTATTTTCTAGCAGATATTCAGAAGGATCCAAGATTTGCCAACACAACTACTGTGTCTGATTTGTGTCGGCGGTTGGTTGAATCAAGAAAGTCAGCATTCTTTCCTATGATTTATAGATTGATTTGTCTTGTGCTGACTCTGCCAGTTTCTACAGCAACAACAGAGAGAGCATTTTCATCTATGACCATCATAAAAAACAAACTTCGAAATAAGATGGAAGATGAGTTTTTTGATGATTTGATGGTTCTCTACATCGAAAAAGAATTTGCCGATAGCATTGATAATGATTCTGTGATTGCTGAGTTTGAACTCAGTGGGTCTAGGAGGGTACAATTTAGTTAGTTTATTGTTATTTTACAACAAATGTATGCTTATTTTACAAGCAGTTTTTAATTTACGGGGTTTGGTTTTATGTCACCTCCGTTGTATGTTTTGATCTAAAATAATAAAGGCGTGAGGATGAGCCTCCCACTAGGTTCCAAACCTCAAAAAAAAAAAATTATTGTGCCCTTCTAATTAGCCTAGACAGGAATTTGATCCTGGTTCCGCCACTGTTATAAACTATACCCTAGCCTAGAGTTAACTCGTAAGATCCGGTTTAAGAGTATTTTACATGTTGTGAGATCGAGTTTGCGATATAGAAATCTCCTTATTTAGTGAGGTGTTCTTTTTGTGGCAAAGTTTGCTATCCAATTGAATGAGATCAAGAACAGCTAATTAAGTCAGGATTATGTCTTGTGTTAGTGACTTGGTGTGATTTAGCATACCATTTTCTGCTATAATACATACTAATAAGACAATGCACAAAATGGAACACTCTCTGATTAGATCTGTTTTCATATTTTAAGCCTCTCATAATGACATGATCTACAACAAAACCAACATAATGTGCTTGTAAAAGCATAGTTGTACAAGAATTATGGGTTTTCATTATGGAAGTGAAATAATATATATCAGACATATAATTAGTGATGCATGTGCATTGCAACTATGGAGGACAGAAATCAAATGAGAGAGAGAGAGTGAAGTAATATACCTTTTAAGAATGTTTTGTCCAGAAGAGAAGGTAGAAATGGAAGATCAGTAGTATCATGGTACTTGATCTGTGGCCTTGGATCTTCATCAAGTTTTGGCTTGCCTATATTCCACCCAAACAAGCTATAAGGGCTTCTCTCCCATCCAGAACCAGAAGAGACAGTGTTTGAGAAGTAACAAGCCATGTGCAGCAGGATCACTTCACTTCACTTCACTAAATTAATCCACACACAACATTCCCATTCACTAGAATCCTCACAAATATTGGCCAAAGCTCTGCAGTATCTTATCTCCTTATACTTCTCTACCCTTTAAAATTGACATGTGTCAGGCCCTTATTGATCAAATTATACTGGGTTAAACTCAGTTTTTGGTTTTATGATGCCATTTTAAGACTTCAAGCTCATCCAGAATTATAATTCTGCCAATGCATTGATTTTTTTTTTTTTTGGAATAAAATGCATTGATTTATATAGCTTGGAATTTTGAATGGTAGTAGTTAGTTCTGGTTTTATTCCTGAGGGACCTACTTTTGAAATATCATATCCTTTGCAAGAAATCATCTGTTTAATAAAATTTGTGTGAGTGGCTAATCAATAATGGGTCCATAGCTCAGTGGTAGAGCATTTGACTGCAGATCAAGAGGTCACCGGTTCGAACCCGGTTGGGCCCTTTTTGTATTCTTTTCATTTTTCAATTTTTGTCTCTATTTAATATGTTAAAAAGAATTTTCCAATTTTTGTTTCCATTTAATTTGTTAAAAAGAAACTTTCTAAACACTTTTAGGGTACATTTTTCATTTTTCTAAAATTCATTTTACTTTTATGTGTCTGTCCCAAACTCGAGGTTACTTGCTCTAGTTGAAATAGGGTTTATATTAGAGATATTCTCGGAGAATCTTAGGAGATATCCAATCAATGTACCATTATGTTTCCATGTACAACTCTATCTTTCTGCTTGTAATCCTCTATATAAAGAGGCATCTATTATCAATGAAAGCACGATTCAATTCTCTCTCAATTCAGTTTTCCTTAAACACGTTATCAGCACGAAGCCCTAACCCTGAAATAAATAGCCAAACCCTGATTCAAGAAGCTAAAAACCTTGAATCCGAATACAAAACCTTGAAGCCTTTTCTGCCTCCACCTCACACCTTGAAGCACTCGATCCCAGGAGTCCAGAACCAGCAGAGCCACCCCAAGAACCGGCCAGAAACCTACCGAACCGGCCACCGAAAAATCCATACAACCCGCAGTAAATATTTCACCGGTTCACCATCTTCCTGATATCCAATTTCCTCCAAAATTTGCTAGTAGCAGCCCTTTGATCCCAACATTTTGGAACAGGAATAAAAATTCAAAAAAATGGAGCAAAACTTACTGAACCGGCCGATTGAGCGTCCGGAAGAAAAACCGGCAGCAGAAAAGAAAAGAAGAAAAAGGAAGGCCCATCCCAGAAGAAGAAAGAAGGCCAAGCCTAGAAGAAGAAAGGAACAAGCCCAGAAGACCAAAGTCAACTCGGCCCACTGACAAATAACTGCTGCCAAGTCAGCAAGATCGCCACGTCATCTCCCACGTCAGCAAGATCGCCACGTCAGCCTGCCACGTCAATGACATCGCCACATCATCCTAACACGCCAGCACCAGTGCCACGTCAGCGCTGGTCAACAGTCAACCAGGTCAACCACTGCCGGCGACTTTTCCGGACACTTTTCCGACGACTTTTTCCCGCCAAATTTCCCAGTGACCCATTTCGATGTTTTTTTTAGAGTTTTTAAATTCAATTTCTCTTCTTTTTCTGGGACTTGCAACCTCCCTTCTTCTACCCCCCTTTCTTTATCATAGGGGAGACCAAATTAAGCCGAACTGTGGGGGTTTGTACTCACTCCAAGTTTGGAGCTTGTAGAGTCTTCCAAACTTAGAGTTTGTTGAGATAAAACGATCGACCGCAAACATCATTATTTCTATCTAATCCAACCCCTCTTGGAATCGAATTTCTTGGAAGCGACTACGCTCGGAAATTCCTAATTTCTTGGAAGAGACTACGCTCAGAAATTTTATTTGTTTTCGTGGTAGCCTTTTTCGCTCCGAAACTAACCATAATCTCTTGTTCTCTTTCAGGATTAGTAACCTGAACAAATTGGACTTTGCTCCATTGGGAACAACTGGCTCTGAATATCACAGGAGGGTTCGTGATGTCGGCCAGCATCTCAAGGCCGATGGAATCCTAGATACGATTCTCGAGCCTAGCCATGACGTGCTAACTATTGGGCAAGCTCAAGCTTTGGAAGCAAATAGAGCAGCCTTAGAGGCAAATAAGGCTAAAGCCATCATCTAATGACTCGTCATATGGATGATGCACTCTAGTACGAGTGTATGAATGAAGAAGACCCCAGAAGGCTATGGGTCTCACTCGAAGAAAGATTTGGCAACGTCTGTAACTCCCTACTTCCTGACCTAGAAGTGAGATGGCATAGCCTCCGCTTCTGTGATTTCAAGTCAGTTCTTGACTACAACTCGGAAGCACTTCGCATTAAATCCTTAATGGAATTCTGTGGTAAAGAGATCACAAATGCCATGTTAATTGAGAAGACTCTCTCTACCTTCCCCGTCTCTGCATTGATGGTTGCTAAGAACTATCGAATTGATGTTACTGCATGACGGATCACAAGATTTCATGAGCTCATTAGAGCTATGAATGTCGCTGAAAAGCCTGACAACATCCTTGTGAAGAACTATAATTCTAGATCCGTGGAAATAGAGCATATTCCGGAATCCAATTATAGTCGCGCCCCTATGAGAAGGCGCCAAGAGCGAAACCCTAACCATAGGGATACTTCTGGACTTTCTGGTCCATATAATCGCTCTACTTGGGAAGGTAATCGCCAAATAGGCGAACACAGAACCGAAGAGGTCAACGTGGAAAGAGAGAGGGAGGCAACGCCTCTGGCCATGTTAGTGGGGCCACCAACACTAAGAGCCATCTAAATGATGCTTTCAAAACGCCTTAATCAATGGAGTTTGAGCAAAGAGATGTATATTCTCGATGTAGAGTGTCTGATCATTGGGCACACATTTGTAGAGCTCGTGAAGAACTTGTCACCGCCTACAAAGCATATTGTGAAGCAAGAGAAGCTCACTATGTGGAACAAGAAGATCAAGAAGATGATCTAGAGTGACGGGTTGATGACTACAAATCTGGCTGGGATCAATAAATCGCCAATTCTATTTATGTCTTTATTTTTTCCAAGATATGTAATAGGCAATTGCCATATATTTTTGTAGTAAATGCCAATGGTTTAGTCTTTCTTCAAAGTAGGCTCACCCAAAGTAAGTGTGATGTCTAGAAAGGTTCTGAGATTAGTGGTACTTAAGCGAGCCTTGCTCCACCGACATCTCTCTACTCACTTGGTCACATTTATTTTGGAATTACCGAAAGAAGTTAGATGACTACCATTGTTTTGCATTAGCTAGCATTTTGGATTAGATTTTCTTTGGTCAAAGAGACAATGATGTAACTCTGTTAGCTTATGAATAAAATTTCGAGTTCTTCTCATGATGATACCATTTTGATTCTGAGCATATTACTTTTGTGACTACGATGGCTGGGTCATCAGTATTAATTCAAGGACATGGAATAGCCCAAGTTCTACTTGCCAAATGACACCTTGATTACTGTCACAGAAACTCTCTACGATCCTAAGGCAAATCACACCTATGAATAGCCAACGGATTTCATGCGAAAACGCATGTAGAGAACAAAAATGAGTTCCTTTGCAATGCCTCTAATGATTGCAAACAAAGGCGCATTTTAGAGAAGTTTATGTGTCTCTCTAGTGGACTCTATGTCACTATTCGAGCTATTAAATCCAATGAAGTTATGAGAGAAGATCTCTTAGATTTAGACACATATTGGCTTTGTCATGACATGATAGATCATCCTAGTCATGATATGATGATCCGTCTACAAAAGAATTCACACAGACATCCATTCTCTCTAGCGAAATGAAGCATGAATCAAAGGTTGATTCTTGGACTAAGTGTGACCACCGCCGCTACCTCTGGCACCGCCGCCGTCCACCACCAACCTAGGGCTGGCACAGTCCCTATCCATGACACCATGGATGGCGTCCATCATGGTGATGGCGCCCCAGGTGATGCTGCAATCACCAACTTGCTTTAAATAGCGTTTCAGACGCTCAAGCCCAACCAAAATCCTCATTGGTTGCTTCTAATGCCTCTCGCTCGTTTTACAAAGCCTGTTCCTTAGGGAAATTAGGATTGAGACCGTCTTATGAAAATGATATAAAAATACTCATTATGTTCTTACATAGAATCCGTAGGAATTCTGTGGACTAAGTTCAACCAACTTGCGGACGTGTAAATATCTCATGATGTTGGTTGACATGCAAACACACTGATCACGTGTTGTGCCACTGTTCACCTGTAAAAGCTGCTTATTCTACGCTCCTAGCACATACCATATAACAACGGGCTCACTTCCTGGATCATCCTATTCAGTCAGTTGGACTTGACATTGCTAGAGAGTTTACATCGAAGACTTTCGATGGATATTGCATTGGGACTAATGTTGGACATCATATTCCCATGAGCACACCCAATTGGTCTAGCGGAAACGACTACGATGGTAGTCCGGACATTGGTAATGTGCACCAATCTCCTTATATCCTCCTGGGGTGATGCAATATCGCATGCAGCTATGCTAATTCGTCTACGACCTACCGCCACTCAATGTATCTCTGCGTTACAGCTAGTGACTGGGTACAAATATTTTGTACTTACACACATTTGAGTGAGCCATTTATGTGCCAATTACGCCGCCACAGCGCTCTATGATAGGTCCTCACAGACGTATGGGCCACTACGTTGGATTTGAGACTCCAACAATCGTCCGCCACTTCATGCCTTTGCTAGGCGATCTCCTTACTGCTAGATCTGCGGATGTCACTTTGATGAGACAGTCTTCCCGTTGTTAGGGGGAGATAAGAACACAGATGTTCAGCAGGAATGACATAAATTGTCGTGGTCTATCCCCACTATGTCTCATCTCGATCCTCGTTAAAGTGACGAGATCACACAAATATGCTGCAAACATGCCTGCAAGGATGGACGTTCCTACGAGAGGACGTAGCGCCACCCTACATGGAGGTAGGCATGGCGCCAACGCCAAAGAGAGTGGCACTCTCGCGTTATAGGCCATGGCCCCAACTAGGATGCGTGGGAGGCCCGTGAGTTCGAATGATACTTTGGCACATTTCAATCATTTGATCATCAAGACTCAAAATCCGTCTTATGAGAACCTTCCGGGTTATGGTTATCGTTGGGGGACGCCTCAATGTTAGAACCTATTCATGAGAATATAGAGCTCTATGAAAATTACACTAGTGTACATGAGACGTGGGATAGAAACTCCATCATAATTGATGATGTAGTTGCGCATTTCGTTGCGCATGAGTTTGTTGAGTCCGATGATATCGAACCACGCTCTGTTGATGAATGAATGCCAAAGTAGAGAGATTTGGCCTAAATGGAAAGATGCGATCCAGGTTAAGATGGATTCTCTAATGAAAATGAAGGTTTTCGAGCTAGTGATGCCAACACCTCCTAACATAAAACCTATTGACTATTGGGTCTTTGCTAGAAAGCGTGATGAGAAAAAAGAGATGGCAATCTCACCTTATGGCGCAAGGTTTCTCACAAAACGCCCTGGAATCGACTACGATGAGACATATTCTCTTGTAATGGATGTCATTACACTCCACTACCCTGTCAGTTTGGTAGTTTCTGAATAACTGATTATGCAGCTTACAAATGTAGTCACTACGTATCTCTATGGGGATCTAGATATGGAATATACATGAAGGTTCATGGTGGACTTCATTTACCCAAGTCAAGTGGCTCTAGACCACGAAGCGCGTTTACAAACAAGTTAAAACGCTCACTAAAGTGACTACTTGATTTGGAAGGGATATGCTCGCGTGTTTCCATAACAAGTTTCGGATTCTATCACTGTTCATGTTGGACATGATCTTCATTGGAAGCCCTTAAAGAGTTAAGGGAAACCGCTGAACACTTGAAATCAGAGTTTGAGATGAAGGATTTTGAGAGAACACGATTATGTCTCAGTTTGGAACTTGAGCATCGTGTTGATAGATGCTTAGGCATTTTGACAAGATCAAACCTTCAAGCACCCCTATGATCGTTAGTAGTTTTGATCCTGAAAATGATCCTCTTCGTCTGCTCTTCGTCTGAAGGATGATGACGAAGATGTGCTAGAGACAAAAGTGTCTTACATGAGTACAATAAGTGCATTATTATACTTACCCCAATGCACAAGACCGAACATCTCATATGTTGTGAACTTGTTAGCTAGATATAGCTTTGCGCCAACACGACGCCATTGGATTGGTGTAAAAAATATCTTTCAGTACTTGAGATGTACGATTGATATGGGCTTGTTCTATCCCTACAGAGAGATGATGGATTCAGACCCATCACACCACCAGGATCGCCGCCAACACTTGACTGCTTCCTCTATCCCCATCCCAAAATGACATGTGTTTTGGAAGGTTTTGCTGATGTTGGGTATCTCTCTGACCCACACAAAGGTCATTCCCAAAATGGTTAAGTGTTCACCATGGGTAAAGACCGTGATATCTTGGAGGTCTACAGAAATAGACCCTAGTCGCTATATCTTTGAACAATACAGAGATTATTGCTCTTCACAAAGTGGTTCGTGAATGTTTATGGATTGGATCCATAATTACGCATGTTCGAACAATTGTGATTTGAGGTCTACCACAGATGAGCCTACGAGCATTTAGGATAATGCTTTCCATTTTGAACAAATGAAGCAAGGCTACATCAAAAGCGACAACACCAAGCATAATCAGCAACAACAGACTTTCCTCAAGATCAAAGTGAACTAGGTTCGATCTAAGGACAGTGTGGCAGACTTGCTCACTAAGTCATTGCCTAAATTCCACTTTCGAGAAATATGTTGGTAGCATCGTTTGCGGAAGTTATCCGAACTCCAATGACCGTAGTCGTCAGGGGGAGATGCAGACATCAGGGGGAGGTGTCTACATGTATGGTCTCGAAACGTGAAGGGTGTGTTGTGCTTTTTTTCCCATTCGACCGAGGTTATTTTTGTCCCACTGGGTTTTTGTTACTCGGCAAGATTTTTAATGAGGCAACGAGAGAACCACCACATTTGGGCGACACAAGGGGGAGTGTTCAAGAAAATCCAGAATATATATGTGTCTGGTTCAAACTCAAGGTTACTTGCTCTAGTTGAAATAGGGTTTATATTAGAGATATTCTCGGAGAATCTTAGGAGATATCTAATCAATGTACGATTATGTTTCCATGTACAACTCTATTTTTATGCTTGTAATCCTCTATATAAAGAGGCCCCTATTACCATTGAAAGCACGATTCAATTCTCTCCCAATTCAGTTTTCCTTAAACATCCATTTAATTTTTTGAAAAAGAAACTTCCTAAAAATCATTTTACTTTTAGGGTTTTGGAATTAACAAATTTTTCTAGAAGCAAAATCCCTTCACGACAGAAAAATAGCTTTATTTCTATCATTTGATCTCAATTATCATCTAGTATGAATGAAACATATAGTCTGCTACAAATTAAAGACACCTAAAATGTGTGTAATAGTTTCGTAACTTCAACAATAAGCCAGCCACTGCCAATATGAGGATATATATATATAGTGTATACTCCTGCAGCCTAATATTTTGCTCTTAATCAACACCATGGGAAGGCAATTGGTTTTGAGTTACATCAATTATTTGTGGCTTGTCACTAGTAACAACAATATTCTCATCACCATGTTCATACTCTTTGAAGCATGCAATCCTTCCCAGTTCTTCAACTTCCTCAATCACATTGTCAAGCTTTGCCACTGTCTCCACCAGCAAAGCAGCAAAGGCAGCAAAAGGAAGTGCTTCTGAGAACTCGAGGCTAGTTATTGCGATTTTGCTCAACTGTGGCCGCAGGAACTTCCTCTCGGAAGACTCCCTCTTGGATTTCCATTCCATCAATGCAGAGCTGTCGGTTTTCACACTTGACAAAGAAACTCCTCCTCCCCCTGACGAGTACTTTGCGTGCTTTTGGGATGTGGCATGTGCAGCTGCTAAAGCAAGCATGTTGGTAGCCTGGTTGCTGTTTGCGCCTAGGAAAAGTCTCGGTTGTGACTTTATGGCGGTGTTGAGGTCTTGTAAGGCTTCATGGAGATGATCAGAGAGTATTTCGGGGGAGCAATGGCGACGATTCCTAACGCTGTTGGCCAGTTCCTTTAGTCCTTTTGATACTTCTCCTGCAAGCCTAATGCAGGGGTCCTTGAATAGACCTCTAACAGATCTTGGGGTCTGCAAAAGAAATTTAACCTCTTATTTATATTGAATATGACTGTTGAAAATATAGATTTCACATAGGTAATTGTAGAACTAGAAGTTACATGACAAGATATAAGTTCTCGGCCCTCTCCACCCGTGCCTTAGTTCACTTCTCTAGCTTTAACCAAAAAATGAAATAAGCCTAAATGAGATTCCCTTTTTTGTAGCTGTGCATGTGAAACTCTTTTCCAATATCTGTGATCTGTCACGGTCACAGCAAGCAGTATGTGGAGGCTTATTTCTATACAAATAAAAGTGATAATCAAGGATATTCATGTTCATTATGAACTAATTATTGTGTTTTCTAGCATATAATTATTAAGTCAATAATTAACCAACAAAAAACACTAACCAGGACAGGAGTTTAAGAATCATTTTTGGGGCATTACCATATACATACCACAAATATATATATTATTCTAGTTGCAGTAAGTTTGTTTAAGTCCTAAATGGATAGGTTTGTGTACTTACCTGAATTTCAGTTCGTAGACATCCATGTAGAGCTACAATAGTGTACCCGAAATGGCGAAGAACATTTCCCAATTTGACATATTGCTGCCATGGAAATCTGTAACAGTGCCTTGAGTGCCTTGGTTCCCAACTTGCATGTAAGGCCTGCTCATATCACCAAAAATATGAAGTTTCATATAACAAAATTAATGAAACCAATGACTTCAAACAAACTAAAGTACCTACCATGGTTTCATCAAAAGATTTTGAGTCCAAAACAGCCTTATAACCTTCATATATTGGATCCTCAGTTGATTTGTCTTGGTTTGCTTCTATTTGATCTTGTTCACTGAAGTACTCATTCACACAAGCTACAAATCCATAAATTACTAATTACTTTGTGCGCTAGTTATATATTGACATAAAATTATATAGTGATATTATAATATATAATAAGCAATTATACCTTCAATAGATCTAGCTAGGCCTTCAAGCTTGAAGACAGTGGAACTATGTAGCTCTTCTCCTGACCAATTTGGAAATACCAGAAGACTCATAAGGAGGCAGACACCACAGCCTATAGCGATGGTGAAGAAGCGATCATGAGCGATTTTCATGACATTGTCAACACGGTAGCTTGACACAGTTATCAGATTGAAGGTCAAGAGAAATATGACAACTCCATAATCATAGTTCTTCCTAATATAAGGAATGAACCTGATATATGTTGCTGCAGCTCCTGTAGCCAAATCAAAAAATAATGCAAATGATCGATCATATTTGAAATTACATTGAAAGTCTTAGTTGGTTTTTATTTAGCATATATTAGGAAATGTTACTAACTAACATCAGCTTACCTATCAGGAAAACTGCAGCTCCAATGAAAACTGCACGAAATATGTGACCAGATTCAGTTGCAATATACTCAATGAAAAATGCCAAAGATCCAGCTAACAGTGTCCCCAATCCTCTGTTGAGTCCTTTGCATAAAGTTGCCCCTACATATTTTCAAACAACAGTAAAATCTTCAGTGATCATATATTGGCTATGTTCATGATCATATGTCTCAAATAAACAATTTATGCTCAGTTTAGAAAAAATAATTATCAATTAACCTGCAGTGAACTCTAGCACAACAACAACAGTCATGACAGCCCAAATGGCATTCTGTCCAATCCCAGTGAAGAGTGGCTGCAACAGATACAACAATGAGACCAGTGTCAAAGCCAGACCAACTTTCACAGCATGGATCGCTCTTCTTGGATCATCTCTTCCCACTTTCCACAAGGTCCTCCAAATAGAAACCGGGTATTTTTTCATCTTGTCAACAAGAATTCGCATACTCTTCTCTCCAATGATGCCTTTGCTTTTCCCACAATCCATGTTGCTGTTCATTTCCATATCCATGCCTGCATGAACTTTGGGAAACATAGAGCTAGGAAAATCCCCAAAAAAATATGAGAAGGAAAAACAAAGTAGAATGGTTGTAGAAATTCTGTACAGAAGTATGAATAATATGGAATGGTGATTATTAATGTGTTGGGTGGCTGGCTGGGGAGTCTTTGTGGTATTGAGCAGAGAACTCCAAGTTTGTGTGAAATAAGTTAGTGTTGCTTTATAGGGAGGAGATCTAGAAAGTGAGAAATAATGGTGAGTCCTCACTTGCTACCCTCACATGTGTAAAAGTGAACACAAATTGATGGAGGGTGTGCTTTCGTAAGTGCCAAGAGTCAATACAATGAAGAAAACTGATTTCGTTAGAACTGTCTTATTTACTTCCTACTTCCTAGACCATGAATAGAGGTTACCATAATCTACAAGTGAACACGTGATAGGAGGAGGCAGGGTAGGTAGTATTTAGTATTTACTACTTTAATCAAAGATCAATTAGAACTTGTTTTCTAATTCTTGGTTCAGTTTGGTTGTCAGTTTACACAATGAATGGCTAGAAATGATACAGAAAAAAGTGATTCACTTATCCCTAATTTTATTCCGATTTCAGTTTAGTCATTGTATTGGAAATTTTGTGATTTTAGTCCTCATGTTTAATAACGCTTGCAATCTAACTCCATTTCATCAATCTAGCATCCAGGTGATGGAATGTATTATAAGTACATACAGATGACTTGTATAACTAGTGTTGGGGTTGTGGGGCTCGATGTAAAGCCAATATGTGAACAAAACTGACATGGTTAAGATACGCAACGACATATGGAATATAACTTAGACCTTTAAAAATAAA
>NC_084823.1:481347-561347 GCF_958449725.1 Rosa rugosa | reverse complement strand
AGAGCGTTCGTAAGACTTCGGACTAAGAGCGTCCGTAAGCATCGAATTTTGACCATATAAACATCATTGTTTCGGTCTAATCCAACTATTCTTGGAAATCGATTTCTTGGTAGCATAGCTCGGAAATCTTATTATTAGTTGTCGTGGAAGTTTTAAACTCCGAAACTAATATATTTCTTCTTCTTATTTCAGGATGTCGAAGCCAAAGCTTGACTTTCCTATACTTGACTCAACTGGCTCGGAATATCATAGTTGGGTCACGGATGTTGAGAACCACCTCACTTCAAAAGGGATCCTACCCGTAATTCAAGCACCAAATCCCGACCTCATATTTGAGCGTACAGCTACAAATAATGCCACCGCTCTCATCTTGATGAGACGCCACATGGATAAATCACTCCGATTGGAGTACATGGCAATCAAGGATGCTAGGGAATTATGGGTTGCGCTAGAAGAGCGTTTTGGTAATATTCAGGATACCCTCCTCCCCGACTTGAAAGTTCGATGGGGCAATCTACGATTCGCCGACTTCAAGTCTGTAGCTGAATATAATTCAGAAGTTCTACGCCTCAAAACCATGTTGGGGTTCTGTGGACAACCTGTCACAGAGCAAGAACTAATTGAGAAAACTCTCTCCACCTTCCCCGTCTCAGCTATTTTGCTATCAAAGCAATATCGAACCGAATTCAATACTGGACGGATCACGAGGTTTCATCAGCTAATTAATATTATGTCTGTAGCTGAAAAACATGATAATATCCTCGTGAGGAATTATAATTCAAGGCCAATAGGAACTAAGAGCGTTCAAGAGGCGAATTATAATCATGCACCTAAAGGAGGGCGCAAGGAGCGGAACCCTAAAAATAAGGGACACAACGGACGTTTTGGTCCATATAACCGCCCTACAAAGGAAGGTAATCGTCAGAATGAAGGACGAACACGTGGCAATACATGGCAACGTGGGAGAGGAGGCCGTGGGGCTCCAGGACGTGGAGGAGCCGCCCAAGGCCGTGGGAATGGCGCCAACCCCACTAGGGGACGCCACCCAAGTGCAAATAATGCACCTCAATTAAGGGGAGGAAATCACAATGACATGTGTCATCGATGTGGATCAAGTGAGCATTGGTTCAAGCAATGCAATGCAAGCAAACAATTAGCTGCGCATTACAAGGCATATAGAGACTTTAGAGAGCATGAAGCCAATCTTGCCGAAGAAGAAGAAGAAGATGGTGATGATGCCAACGTCAATCTCACCATAGCGGACTTCAAATCTGACAAAGAATTGCACAAGGATGCTGCAGATTTTGATTAGTTTAGTCCTTATTTTTATTTCCAAGAATTATGTAATGGCAATATGCCTTAGTCAATAAAAGACATTTGGTATTAATTCTATCTTATGTGGCGCATCTAATTAAATATGATGTCTAGGAAAGTAATTAAGATTAGTGGTACTTAAGAGAGCTTTGCTCCACCGACATCTTTCTCTACTTCCCTGGTCCTATTTGATTGGAGTTACCAAACGGATAGAATGACTACGATTTGATTCTTATGTTGGATTAGATTTTGGTCACGAAACTTTGATGTAATCATTGGCTATTATTAATAAAGTATCGATTTATTTCAAATTCAATGTCTTGGACATATTTTAATTTCGAACTTTATTATTTTTCAGTATGTTTCCCGGAGAGCTAGAATGCCTCGTGGATAGTGCAACTACACATACCATCCTTCGAAATAGGCAACTATTTCTATGGATGACGCCATCTCGATCTTCCGTGACTACGATGGCTGGATCATCTCAATTGATTCATGGTAGAGGTCCAGCCCAATTTATGCTGCCAAATGGCACAATTTTAAATGTCACCGAAGCTCTTTACGCTCCTAGGGCAGGAAGAACCCTATTGAGTTTTAAAGATATAAGAGCCAATGGTTTTCATGTGGAAACACATTGTGAGAATGGACAAGAGTTCCTTTGCATCACCTCTAATGACTACGGACATAAACGAGTCTTAGAGAAACTTATGTGTCGCTCTAGTGGGTTGTATGCAACCACTATTCGAGTCATTGAATCCAACCATGTCATGAGAGATGATTTATGGGATTCCGACACATATAGGCTTTGGCACGACCGTTTGGGACACCCATGTCGTGACATGATGATCCGTATATTAAAAACTTCACACGGACATCCCTTTTTCCGAACGAAAGGAAGTAAAACTCGAAATTTGGATCAAGGAGGAGCACCTGCGCCTCACGACGCCTTCCCCCTCCATGTCCGGCCACCACTAGCCGGCGCCGCCATCCCCCTGCGGCTCAAGGGTGGCTTTGACGCCACCTCTGCTCCCCTGACTCTAATTTCTACTTCTAAAGTCAATTGTGACTTCATGGCTCAACCAAAATCCTCATTGGTTATTTCTAAAGCCCATTATTCGTTCTGCAAAGCCTGCTCTTTAGCAAAGCTAGGATCGAGACCATCCTATGCAAAGGACACTAAAGAAAATATACCATTCTTGCAAAGAATCCAAGGTGATATTTGTGGACCTATTCAACCATCATGCGGACCATTTCGATATTTTATGGTATTGGTTGATGCATCGACACGCTGGTCACATGTCATGCTATTGTCCACAAGGAACGCTGCATTTGCTAAACTCCTAGTACAAATAATTAAGTTAAGGGCTCACCACCCTGATCATCCTATTAAGTCTATAAGATTAGACAATGCTGGAGAGTTTACATCAAAGACTTTTGATGATTATTGCATGTCCATTGGGATTGATGTTGAACATCCTGTTCCTCATGTTCACACCCAAAATGGTCTCGCAGAAGCCGCCATTAAACGACTACAAATGGTCGCTAGGGCATTGGTAATGCGCACCAATCTCCCTATTTCTGCTTGGGGCTATGCAATATTGCATGCAGCTGTGCTTATTCGTCTGAGGCCCACTGCCACTCAACCCTTCTCTGCGTCCCAGATGGTTACTGGGTATGAGCCTAATGTCTCACACTTACGCATATTTGGGTGTGCAGTTTATGTGCCAATTGCGCCACCACAGCGCACCAAAATGGGTCCTCAAAGACGATTAGGCATTTATGTTGGATATGATTCTCCAACGATTATCCGCTACATAGAACCCTTGACAGGCGATCTCTTTACCGCTAGATTTGCAGATTGTCACTTCGATGAGACAGTCTTCCCGTCGTTAGGGGGAGATAAGAACATCAATGTTCAACAGGAACGACAGGAATTGTCGTGGTCTGTCCCCACTCTGTCTCATCTTGATCCCCGAACCGCACAGTCCGAAATTGAAGTGCGGAGAATTCTCGATCTTCAGAACGTAGCAGAATCGATGCCTGATGCGTTTTCTGATATCGCTAAAGTGACGAGATCACACATACCTGCTGCAAACGTGCCTGCAAGGATTGATGTCCCTAAAAGTAGAGGACATGACGCCAACTCAAGAATGCATGAGCATGGCGCCAACGTCCCCACTCACAGTGATGGTGACGTTGTGGCTAGGCCCATGGCTCCTGCCAGGAAGCGCGGGAGGCCTATAGGTTCGATGGATTCTCGCCCAAGAAAGAAAGCGAGTTTGGCACGAAATAATCCATTAATCATCGATGTAAATAATCCATCTCATGAGAATATTCCGGATTATGGTTATGTCCAAGAGACATCATTGGGGGACGCTCCAATGTCAGAACCAACTCCAGAGAATAGAGAGATCTCCATAAATTACACTAGTGTACATGAGATGATGGATAGAAATTCTATGGCGATTGATGATGCATTTGCATATCATATTGCAAAAGGAATTATAGAATATGATGATATCGAACCTCGCTCTGTTGAAGAATGTCAACGAAGAGCAGATTGGCCTAAATGGAAAGATGCGATCCAGGTTGAATTGGATTCACTAACAAAGAGACAGGTATTTGGGCCTGTAACGCAGACACCCCCAAGTGTAAAGCCTGTTGGCCATAAATGGGTCTTTGTTAGAAAGCGTAATGAGAAAAATGAGGTGGTAAGATATAAAGCCCGCCTTGTGGCGCAAGGTTTCTCACAACGCCCTGGAATCGACTACGAGGAGACATATTCTCCCGTAATGGACGTTATAACGTTCCGCTACCTTGTCAGTTTGGTAGTTTCCGAAAAACTTGACATGCAGCTTATGGATGTGGTTACAGCATATCTCTATGGGGATCTAGATTCAGAGATATATATGAAGGTTCCAGATGGACTTCAATTACCCAAATCAAGTGGCTCTAAACCACGGAGCGCGTTTTCAATAAGGTTAAAACGCTCACTATATGGATTAAAACAATCCGGGCGGATGTGGTATAACCGTCTAAGTGACTACTTGATTGGGAAGGGATATATTAACAATGAAATATGCCCATGCGTGTTCATTAAAAGAACAAGTTCCGGATTTGCAATCGTAGCAGTTTATGTCGATGACATGAACCTAATTGGAACTCTAGATGAGTTGAAGGAAACTGCTAAATACTTGAAATCCGAATTTGAGATGAAAGATCTTGGGAAAACACGGTTTTGTCTCGGTTTAGAACTCGAGCACCGTAGCGATGGGATTTTGATCCATCAGTCTGCATATACTCAGAAAATCCTGAGGCGCTTTAATGAAGATAAAGCAAAGCCTGTGAGTACTCCCATGATCGGCCGTAGTCTTGAGCCCGGAAAAGATCTGTTTCGTCCAAGGGATGAGGACGAAGAACCGTTAGAGGCCGAAGTGCCCTATTTAAGTGCAATAGGCGCATTATTGTACTTAGCTCAATGCACAAGACCGGATATCTCATTCGCAGTGAACTTGTTAGCTCGACATAGCTCTGCGCCAACACGCCGCCATTGGATTGGTGTAAAGACCATCTTTCGATACCTAAGAGGTACGATTGATATGGGCCTATTCTATCCCTACAGAGAGAAAAGGAATGACGAAAAGTTGGGATCGGACCCCAAAAGGCAAAACGCCCCCGTCCATGGAATGGCCGCCGGCCATGTTGCCGCCGCCGGCGCCGCCGCCGCTCATGGTGGCCGGCGTCCTCCTATCTCCCTCCATCAAAACGACAATGATGTTTTGGTGGGTTTTGCTGATGCAGGGTACCTCTCTGACCCTCACAAAGGTCGCTCCCAAACAGGTTATGTCTTTACCATGGGAAGCACTGCGATATCTTGGAGGTCTACAAAGCAGACCCTTGTTGCTACTTCCTCAAATCATGCAGAGATTATTGCTCTACATGAAGCTGTACGTGAATGTGTATGGCTAAGGTCTGTAATTCGACACATTCAAGGAAGTTGTGGTTTGAAGTCTACCACGGATGAACCTACATGCATTTATGAGGATAATGCAGCTTGTATTGAACAAATGAAGTTAGGTTTCATCAAAGGCGACAACACCAAGCATATATCGCCTAAGTTCTTTTATAATCAGCAACAACAATCACTTCTAAAGATTGAAGTGAATCAAATCCGATCAGAGGATAATGTAGCAGACTTATTCACTAAGTCGTTACCTAAATCCACCTTCGAGAAACATGTGAAGAGCATCGGATTGAGAAGGTTATCCGAACTCCCACGATTGTAGCAATCAGGGGGAGACATCGACATCAGGGGGAGTTATGATGTCTACATGTTCGATCTCGAAGAGTGAAGGACGTGTTGTGCTCTTTTTGTCCTTCGACCAGGGTTATTTTTATCCCACAGGGTTTTTGTTACCTGACAAGGTTTTTAACGAGGCAACGGATGAAGCGTCACCACCAAGTTTGAGCGGCACAAGGGGGAGTGTTGAAGGAAAATCAAGTTTAGTGTGCCTTATCAAACTAGGAATAGGAATAGGAGAGAATGTTCTAGATTTCCCAATCCTACACGGATTGGTATTCCTTGTATTATTAGAACTAGTACTTTGTAATCCCTATATATAGGGCCCCTATTCTCAATAATAATACACACAATTCTCTTTACAATTTCTCTCGAATCTCTTTTTCCTTAAACAAAATTCACACCTCTTCTTGCCAAATGTGACTAAGTAGAGACAATATTGATAGTAAGCCATGCAGGTTCCGTTGCACCATGATCGGTAACCGAGTTGAAGGTTTGGCTTATTCAATGTGGAGTCCCGCGAATGGTCAAGGTGACTAACTGGAAGATGCTATAGGTGGAGCCTACTCGAAGCAAAATTCCGAGCAAGGTTTACAGAGCTAAAATTGGAAGAAAAAAAAATGCATTAAGTACCGTCTCGACTTCCATCCAAGTGAACCAAAAACTGTTTAGCCGATTCTAACAAACAAACTTAATTTGTTTTTCTCCAAGCAACTGGTCGTAGATCTTCTGGACCAGACTAATTACCGATGTTAACATGCAAGAAAAATTAGGCTTTGGGGTCAACCGTGCACGGCGAGGGAGTTGACCAGAGACCACGTACAGAAAAGGGAAACAAAGGTATAGATGAGAGCATTAAAAGGTGCAGCTAGCAGCAGCAGTACGTACTGTTCAAGATCACGGACTGTATGACTTGCTACACACAGAGAGCCAACCAATTCAGTAATGACTTGAAATATCGAAAACTTGCTCCAAAAGGAAGTAAAGCTAGCTTTTTGATTGAGTATATTGTTAACCTAACATTATGAATTATGATGGAAGCACCTCGTTTGCATATGCAATGATGCTTCATATGCATAGCTGTTGTACTCAAAACAGCTGGGAGCTAGCAGCTTGATTTTTCTTGTGTGTATGTCAACACCTCTCGTGCATTTTGAGGAGCTACAAACTCCACCATCACTAAGTCCAATGGCAAACTGATTAGGTTCAGATGGATGAGCTGCAACTGCAGCTGGGTATACCATTCTGTTGTCCAATAATAGAATATCAGTGATCAGATGGCGAAGTCAATAGTTTATATGCATTTGTGCGTGTGTGTATACTTGGCACTTTCGAGTGTTTTTAAGGCATCATATTCTTTGCCACCATCACTTTGAAATTGTTGTAAGGGAACAAAAAATTGTGTTTTGATGTAAGAAAGGAAATCCTTGAAGTGGTTAATAACCTTAGATTTATGCTTCATAAAATATATCAAACTAAAATGAAAGTAATCATCGGTAAACAAAACATAATATCGATAACCAGAAACAGAAGGAGTGTGAGATTGCCATACATCAGAATGAACAAGACCAAAAGGAGAATGCGCACTAATGTCATGAGAGATGTGAAAAGTAAGTTGAGTAGATTTACCGGCCTAAAGCACAACCTTTGCAAAAAGATTTCTAAATTTTAAACTTTGAACTTAAGAAGTTATTGGTGCCTATAAAAAGGACATGACTTTAGTAGACGAATGACATAATCTACTATGTCATAATGATGAAGATTGGAGAGAAACAGACAGAGCATGAAGACTAGAGGGAAGAGAGGGTAATTTTTAAGGACCATTTCAACAAAGACCTTGGAATAGGAGAGAGCCATTTAATCGACAAATTGTAGAAATTATGGGAATCAAAAGCACAAAAGAACATTGTTATCAAAACAAAGTTGTACAATAGTCAATAGATTTGTATGCATAGAAGGGATAACGTAGACATTGTTTAACCTATCTAAGTTGGAGGAAAGTGTCATGTTACCTGTATAGAAGATTGGCATATGCAAGCCATTGTCAAGGAGAACGAAGTCAGGATCGATGTAAGAAAAAAACTGTTGTAGAAGTCTTGTATCGCCTATCATATGAGTGGATGCACCCATGTTTAAGTAATTACAACCAGTTACATCATGAAGAGGATAGCTAAGATCAAGCAATTAGGATATACAATGAATCTGAACATATATAAAAAAATCAAAGCGCTCATGTATACCTTTGGCACTCTTGGGACTGATAAGGTCGGTTATTTAGTTATGTGGAACCAAGTCATCATGTAACTTTATTCTATATCACACGTTCTTCGAGTCATTTATCTAGAAATATCTAAGTTTGTCGTTTTTAATTAATTTTTATATTTGTTTTTGTTTTCATACTGGGCCTAATTTATTACAAATAACTTAGTCGGTTTTCAAACCTAATCCTGGTGAAGCCCCTATTTAAATAACATTTTAGGTTCTAGTTTCGTTTCCTTCTTTGAAAAAAAAAAAAAACCTTGAGTTCATTGTGCTTCTACTACCCGTGAACACTGTCGAACTTAAACATGGAGGTTGCATGGTGGTCTTTCGTAGCATGATGCATAAAAAAATTTAGAAAATTTAAATAAAAGAAACCCATGCCACATTCTAACTTGTAGCTAAATATCATCCATGGAGACGAACGATAATAACAAAATCAAAATCTAACTTGTTATATCGATCCTAACTCCTAAGCCTATCTCAGATAAATCTTTAACATCAAAACCAACATGCACAAATACACAAATCAAGTCACAAGAGAATGATTATTACAAAACTAGCTCTACCTTGAATGTGTGCGCATAGGCCAAATAAACTTTAAACATCTCTAGAAGACGGAGCTTGCTGTGGTCCCTTGGTGCCTCTAGGAAAGTTTAGCTTCTTTGGCTCATGCCTCAGCTTCTACAAGTTTGACTTTGGCCTCTGCAAGTTTGTCTCTACCTCTTTGGCTTCAACTACTTCAACTAATGCTAGCGCTTTTGTCGTTCTACCTATCATTGTTCTCCTCTTTCTCCTAATCAAACCTTAAACGAACAAAGTGAAAATAGTTATTGAAAGGATTCACCTCAAAAGTTTTTCAATGTTTTTGCTACGCGTTTTAGAAAAACTATTTAACAAAGAACCTTGTTCTTTTCTAGAATGTAAGTCGAACTCTTTAGTTTATGTTTTAGAGACTCACGATATTGTGACTGCTCAAGCTAGAGTGTGTAGTTTTTGGTGTTACGCCTTCAGTACTGGTGTAGTCCAGTCCTCATGCATGTACGCTCAAGGTTTTCATTGTCGACATTTAGTTTATTCAGTGTGGACAGCTGATTTTGCATAATGGTGGCAGGATATGTGTCATATGTAGATGATATAATGTGTATTCCTAATTTAGGTCCCCAATTATTAAGGTTCCGAGCATAGGAGGTGTGAGTACACGCCCGATTCAAATGAGTTTGATCATTAAATGTAAAACCTGAGATTTGATCCATGGTGAAAAGGGTGAAACCCTAGTTTTAAATCAACATCCAAAGGCCAACAAAGAGAACTTTGCTTGTAAAATAAGAGATGAAAACCCAAAAACCAACAAGGCAACACAATAACTCATGTAGAAGTAAATACTTTCTAATGAAGTGAAATTGACAGAACCTAGAATGAAATAAAAAAATAATTTCACGGTTTCGACAATGCAATAAGCCTCTAATATTACATTGTTGAAGTTCTGATCATAGAAGGTGTGAGTACACGCCCAATCCGAAAGAGTTTGTTCAATAAATGTATAACCTAAGATTTGGCTCAAATGATCCACGATAAAAAGGGTTAAACTCTCCTTTCAAATCGACATATGAAGGCCAAAAAGAAATTTGCTTGCATAATTATAGATGAAAACCCAAAACCAACAAGGATACACAAATGACTCCAAATCATGTAGTAGTAAATCCTTTCCAATGAAGTGAAATCGACAGAACCCAAAATGAAAAAGAAAAAAAAAATCTCAGAATGGCAGTTCGTCCGACGGTGTAAAGAGGCTTGCCAAAGGAGAAGCGAGAAAGAAAGAGAAGCCATTGACTTGATACATATTTATGCAAGTGTACGTATCATTGCCAATAAAGAAAAATATTATGCCTGAAATTTATCGTACTATGAGGATTAGTGGGTAACCCACAATCTTTGAATAGTCGGAAGCAGTGTCACTAAGCAAACAAAAGAAAAAAATAAAAAATAAAAATGCTAAAATAAGCCTCGACAATGCTCAACTACCAAGCCTATTCAAAGCCACTAACTTGTAGCTCAATGGTGATTTTTCAAAATGAGTCGAAGTCCATTCAATTTCATGAATTGATTTAATAATTAACCAAAAGCAAATAAAATAAAATGCGACAACTAAAATTGCAAATAAATAAAATCAAAAGATGATAAAAATGGGAATGTTAGGGTGCTAGGATGGCTTCTTCACCCAAATCATATGTGTTGAAAGCCAATCTAATGTAAATGCAAATTCCATAATTAGGCGGTACTCGTATCCAAGGCGGTTCAAGGCTCAAGGAACATAAATTATAAATTTCGGTATTAATGTGCCGTTTCAAGGGTCACTAACTCACTCTAATTGGCATAAAGGTCGGGAATTAGACTACTAAGCAATCCACCCGTGCAATCAAGCAATGGGTGAAAATCACCATGCTTATAACCTCTATAACATGAAATTGAAGGTTCTAGCTTAGAATTAGAGTGGGTCAAGCATCTAACTCCGTCATAGACATGCTCAAAATACACACCCTATAGTTGACTAGACTCTTAGTTTTGATTGAAGTTTGGTGAGAACCAATAGCCGCATTTCACCAATTTCAAAGGGGCGGGCAATCCTCCATTTTTCATATTTTATTTTATTATTTTTTTTTTATGTTGATTTTTTTTTTCTTATGAGTTTTGTAATGGAGAGGTGATATTTGTTAATTACCCACGTCCTTGTGCATCATATCAATATCTAATAAAATAATCAAGTCTATGGATGAGGCTTCTAGCCTAGCAGGGTTCTAAACCTCTTAAAAAAAAATCATGCAAAATTGGGACGAAGAAAAAGTTGTAGATTTTGGGTGACCAATATCCTGCCAAAATAGACCAAAACTGCGTAAGAAATGAAAAAATGGAAGTTGTATAAAGAAGCGGCGACATAGGCATCCAATTGCCACCTACATTGAATCCCTTACCGTCATTAGTGATTAGTATTGGTTGATGAATAAGTGATTTCCTATTTTATAACTTGTCATTCCATTCAAGTTGATAACATCAGAGATGAAAAAGCTTTTGCTTACGTGAATCATAAGTTAAACTGTAGTTGAATACAAAGTTATTTTTAATTAATCTCTAATACAATAACTTGTTAAAAACCGTAAACCTAACCATTTTCTCGTGTGATATTTTTTCTTTACAATCTTAAATAAAGTTCTAATTTCAAAGTCAAATTTCCTCTAAAAAAAAAAAATTTTGTCACACCACATGATTCCCTTGTACATTTCTTTATACAAATGAATCCAAATTGAATGAATTGCTATATGAGGTAGATTTTTTCTTCATTCATAATAATTCCATCCTCCATAGACGGTAGGTGCTAAACCCTTTTTGGAACAAAACCCCATTCATGGATACAGATAATTATAAAAAAAAGGAAAAAAAAGAAGAAGAAAAAAAATGGAAAGAGAGACGGTTATGCATTTGTCCAAAAGAGACAAGCAAGGTCCACGCTGATTCGCTGAACCTGAAACCGATGGTGTACTTGGGCGCGCACACATCCAAAACCCACCTGGTAATTTTTCCCAATTCTGCAAAATTAAATTAATAATTTTAATTCATATTAAATACTACTATTGCTGCTCTTCCATTTCGGGCGAGCACCTGTATTCTCATATTCACTGTAAACCAACCTTAATATATAGAGGAGGGAGGAACCCCCAAAACGAATTCGAATAAAACCCCCCAAAAAGATTCTGACTTTGAAATCGGAGGACTCCCAAAACCTAAAAAGTTTCAGACTTTGAGTCTTCTTCGTGTATCTGCAACTCAGAAACCGCGATTTCACGTTCTCTGTACCATCAATTTGGCTCTGTAAAAGGTAATTAAGCTTTTTTTTTTTTTTTTTGGCATGAGGGGTTCGATTAGATACTTGAATACACATGATCTTTTACTATATTCGAATTAGATCTTGTGCATTTCTGCTGCTGAAATTTGTGATACACATGTGACTGACTGTGCTTTTTGGATTTTCAGGGAAGCAAGTGCATACTGGACTCGACCACAGCTTCAGTTTCAGTCAACCCTGTGTCTCTCTTTTGCTTTGATGAAGCAAATTTGAAGGTTGAATTTCAATTTACAAGCTTTTTTATTTTTGTTTACTTCCAAAGTTTGAATTGTTATGTCTAACTAATAGTATATTGACTGATCTTGAACGCAAAATCTTAATGCCGTGTTTATCTGTTATAGTTCTTATGAAATCCTATGTGATTTTTCTGTAAACAAACCCTATTATCCAAAGGAACCCTATTAGCTATTGTGAAATAGGAGGATATGGAAATTGTTGATAGATTTACGGTATCTACAGAAATTAAATGCAGCACTGTCTTCAATTATGGAAGCTATTAAAGTAATCGGTCATGGATTTGTTTGTATAATTGAAACAGTTATAATGAAGCTCCTGCCTTTAGCTATTTGTTATTAGATTATAAGAATTTGAAGCCGTTGAAGTGTTAATGGCCAGAAAGGAAAAAATAAAAGGAGTAGAGATGAAAACTTTTATAATTGGAATAGTTATAATGGATCTTCCACCTTTATTACGTGATGGCGTAATTTGAAGCTCTTGTAGTAAATGGCGGGAGTGTGTGGGAAAGAGAAGCTCTTGAAGTCAGAGCTTCCTATTAAGTTTTGCTTTTTAAGTTTTGCATGTGTTAGGCCTTATCTCCCCCCAATTTAGAATGAGCTTTTATAATGGAGAAGGTTAACTGTTTATACAAGGAACACAACTACCCTAATTGTTATATGAAGTCTTAAGAGTTCTTGGTTGGCTGCTTTAGGTATTTTCACCATGTGTCTCTATCTAAGACTGAGTGCAATTTTTCAACAAAGGACACCAAGAGATATATGTAGCCAATATGTTTGAGCTCATCCAAGTTATAGTAGCTAGCTAGCTTGAGACCTGTTGGGATCAATCAATATTCTTTTTACCATGACTTGTTGTGCGGTCATGGTATCTTAACTCATTCCATCGTTGTTTAAACTTTTAGAGAATTATGTCTTGTATATATATGGTAAAGGAAAGGGAGAAAAAAAAGAGAGAGAGAGAAGAGTTTAGGGAAAAATGGTGAGGAGACTCCTGCCATTTTGGGGCTTATGTCATATGTACCATGTACCCTTACTTCTTCTTGCTGAGATTTTATTTCTCAATTCGAATCCATGATCTGTGGATAATAATGGAGAAAACCTAACCGTTACGCCAAACGTTACCTTCTGCTTAAATAGCCAGTGATAGAAAGAAAATAAAAAGTGTTTTATATATCTGGTTTTTAATTGCCCCTCAAAGCTTCATTCGCAAATAAAGGGAGAAAATTCATGAACTTTCTGAAGAAGCTAGCTTCCTTTCTTGTTTGCGATTTTGATTTCCTTCCAGTCAATATTTTGAAATCCTAAATGGTGACTTCACTTCCCCCCAGGCAAGCACAATGTACATTCTGGTATAAGCGTGTTCGAATTCCCTACTACAATGAATGGCTGAGTATTAACTTGGCTCAATGACATTCTTACTTTTTATTCAAGTATTTAGTCCTTACTAACATTTTCAACCTCTGATAAAAATGATGTAGTAACTACTAGTATGCTGATGAAGCAATGAAATCAGACATGACTTACTGTATATTCTAGTCTGCTTATATGACTTGGTGTCTCCTTCAAGTATTGAACTCCTAGTCTTGGCATTGATTCATTGAGATAGAAATCATGGATTTCCCTGGTGGCATTTGCTTTTGAGGAAACCTTTATTTCACAGATTTTGAATTGTATCTCATCCCACAGCATCATATTTCCGGGCACCAACAGTTTTTGGACTGCACATCCTTCCCGCAAGTCATTTATAGGCCTTTTAATTATTTACCTACAAAAACACAAAAAAATTTCTCTAGCTGCAATGTGGCATTTGCAGGCTATTTATGTATACTTTACAACACATTACCTTAGTAGGAATAGAATTTGCAGCTTTAGTAGTATGAAAGCTATTCTGTAGGATTAATTCATCATAACTTCCCATGTCCAGATCTGGGCAGTTATTCTTTCCAGCATATTATATCTTCGTACCCATGCTAATATATCTATTGGGAAACTATGCACTTCTACCTACCGTTATTTTGACTTTTGGTTTTTAATTTTACCGATATTGTTGTATACTTTCTTCAGTTTCTTGCTACTGACCGGCTTGCCTATACTTAGTATCTTGGTATTGTTTAATAATTTCAAAACATTTTCTGATATTTCAGGTTTTACTACAATAATGGATCCTTGGAAGTGCACTCCATTTGGTGGTGCAAATTCTCTTAATATGGCACCTTCAAATATATTAAGTAAGGTGAATGAGAGGGCTAAATTTGAAAAAGAAGAGAGGGATACAGGTCACACTGTTGAGGCTGGAGTAGATATAGATATTAGAGAAGTATACTTTCTGATTATGCACTTTCTATCTGTTGGGCCATGTCGGAGGACTTTTGAACAATTTGCAAATGATCTTGTGGAACATGAGCTCCTGCCTAGAAGGTATCATGCTTTGTTTTCAAGAAGCGGTGTAAGCAGTAGCAATGATAATGATAATAACACCTCTTTCCCACTGAGTTACACCAAATTGGTTGAAAGGTACAAATACTTCTTATTTTGTTTAACGCTTACTATAGAAAACTTTAAATATCAAGTATTTCTTCTTGTTACTCTTGTTGTTTATGCTCATGCCATGTCTTCTGCTTATTACCTAAAATATATCTTTTATCATTAATTACTTAATATTTGCATGGTATATGCAATGCATATATTGCATCATACTTCAGCTTTGAATCCCGTTGCTCATAACATGCCAAGATTCCTTGACAGGGCCCTAACTCTGAACTAAATCCTCAATTCTTCTTCTTTCCAATAGTCAATCACTTACTAATATGCACAATAGGAAATGTGATGTGTGAGAATCAGTGATCCAGTTAGTTTTATAACTCAGTTCCCATTATGTTTTGCTGACCATTTATTTCTAGAAATAATTGAGTGAGAATGATCACTTGTTTCCCATTGTGGTTGTAATGGTAAGCCTTTTTGTGACCAATAGGTATCCTCATATAGAGAAGGATCACTTGGTAAAGCTTCTAAAGCAACTGATGTTGAGTATAGCTACTCCTTTGCATGGCAAGGTTGGAAGAAATACTCTGAATGCAGCTGATGTCCCTACATTATTGGGAACTGGTTCTTTCTCGCTTCTGGATTGTAAGTGATATATTACAGCCCTCTGACACTTCATTGGTTGTGGGGGTGGGGTCTGGGGTTGAGACTTGCCCTGTTTCTATATGAAATGAATATACCATGGGAATATTCTTCTTTAATATAAAGCTATATTTTCTTTATCAAAATATTTCGTGCTAGTAATACTGTATTTGAATATGTTGGTTACCAACTTTGATAGTTTCTTGGAGGCTTGTTAGGTATTCGTCTATATTGGTCTAAGTATATAGACAGATTTTCCATTGTACCATATATGATGGTCTGATATAACCAGTTACCTGCGGGTGGCCTTAGCAGTCATTGACATATCATGTTTGTGTAACACCTACACGACTCATCTTAATCTCCTGCTTCTTTGTAAATTATTTATTTCCTGTAAATGGTATTTGTAGCATAAACCTATATGTTAATCGGTTAGGATCGGAATAATATAATGTTTACCTTTCATCATTACTTTAAGGCTTATGTATGCCTTCTGCACTCATTTGGAGCCTTTTTGTGCAGCTTTACTTTGAATGTAGATTAACCTCTTAGGCTGATTCATCAATTTTGTTTGTTTGTCTGTTCTTTTTTCTTTTATTTTTTCCCTCGTCTTTTCACATTCTTGTTTATTTTTTCTGGTTCCATACACTGTGGGTTCTATAAGTATCACTTGTTTCTGAATTCTTACTTCCTGTTTATCAGGTGATAGGAATGTGGTGAATAGGCGAGTTAAGCCGCTTCCTGCTTACCTGCGTTGGCCTTACATGCAGGCTGGTCAAGTTCATGGACTTGGTTTAAGGGAAGTTGGAGGAGGTTTTGCTAAGCATCATCGTGCACCATCTATTCGCTCTGCATGCTATGCCATTGCTAAACCATCAACTATGGTGCAAAAGATGAACAACAAAAAGAAGCTAAGGGGGCACCGTAATGCTGTCTATTGTGGTATGTTTCACTTTGATAAACAGTTTACTTTCTAGGCACCCATGATGAGATATTGTTAAATTATAAATATCAGTTTAAATGGTTGTTAACACCGTCTGGGATAAAGGTATTTCACCAGGAGTTTCAAGTTAATTGATTGAAATTGAACACTGCACTACTTGTAAGTCCAAATTGTTGGAAATTTTGCTGTTATGTGTCTTGGAATTAAGGTTTTTGATTGCCTTGCAACATGCATCCTCCTGGTGCTTCAATGGCTACTTGGTATATTAACCCTCGAGCTTCTAGTATCTTTATGTGTTTTGCTAAACATATATGTCTTGCGCTGTATATGTAAATTTGTAGTAACTTTTTCTTTCCTGCGCGAAAAATTGACCAGTGCTGTATCTTGTAGCCATTTTTGATCGGTCGGGGAGATATGTTATCACTGGATCGGATGATCGTCTTGTCAAGATTTGGTCAATGGAAACTGCACTTTGCTTGGCTAGCTGTCGTGGACATGAAGTGAGTCATGATTGTTTACATAATATGGGCGACATGCTCTCTCCCCTCCATCCCCGCCTCCCCCCCCCCCCCCCCCCCTCCCTCCTTCCTCATCCTCCTCCCCTCCCTCTCTTTCTCTCTGTGGCGTTGAATTATTCAGTTTACTTACTTTTCTTGTTATATGAATCAAAGGGTGACATTACTGACTTGGCTGTGAGTTCAAACAACACTTTGGTGGCTTCTGCATCAAATGATTTTGTTATTCGAGTTGTATGTATACTCTACTTCTTACCTTTTTAGTTTGCTTCCTTTCCTTTTTATCAACCAGTTGAATAGTTATCTTTATCTGCAGTGGCGTTTGCCAGATGGATATCCCATTTCCGTTCTGCAGGGCCATACTGGAGCTGTGACTGCTATAGCATTTAGTCCAAGGCTTAGTGCAATTTACCAACTTTTATCGTAAGCCCCATTCTAAGCTTTATTGCTCTCTGATGTTGCTTCCCTCTACTTAGTTGTTCTGTCTGTGTGTACTGATTCTACTGAGCAGCATGATTTGGAAATATCTTCATGTAAAGTAAATTCCTAATACTATGCATTTTGTAACTCTTATTAAGTTTTCAGAAATGTTTATTTGAAACATGTTGGTTGTGGTTGTTATTTTATCACTTGACATTTAGCGAAACAGTACTTGAAATTCTTTTGCTGTTACTTTGTCGTCAATCCCATTTGTAGGTCATCAGATGACGGGACTTGTCGAATTTGGGATGCTAGGTCCTCTCAGTGCCCTCCACGAATATTCATGCCAAAACCTTCGGACCCTTTAACAGGTTAGATAATGCTTCTTAGAGTGTTGCTTTATTGATTACTGTTATTTGGGTGGTGCAAACATACATATCTGTGATTACTTGCAGGGAAGAGCAATGGCATTTCAAGTCTTGGACCCTCATCAAGCAGTGGCCCACAGGGCCATCAAATACTTTGTTGTGCTTACAATGCTAGTGGAACTGTTTTTGTCACCGGTAGCTCTGACACTTTTGCCCGGGTATGTTTAACTATGCAATTCTTTTTATTTTGTTCACACTTTTTGTCCACTGGTGCATCTTTGGTTACTTCTGCCTGCCACATGTCAGGTTGAATAGTTCACCAACTCTAAATTATTTGCAGGTATGGAGTGCTGTGAAATCTAATGCAGATGACTCAGAACAACCAATACATGAGATGGATGTATTGTCTGGCCATGAGAATGATGTCAATTATGTGCAATTCAGGTTTGTGTGTCCCAAGGTCTTATAAATCAACAATATCAGTGAAGTTTGCTGATATTTCTACATTGTGGGATGCTTTTGATCAAATTTTTTTTCCTGACCTAGTATCTGTGTTAGTGTTGAATTTCCCAAAGTTGGCCAAGTTTTTGGTCAATTTCAAGAATTATTATTATTATTTTTTCTAAACATTGTCTGATGCGGGTGGATATCCTATTCCACAAATTATCTTCTATGGAACTAAATGCAAGAAAGGGATCCAAATGTTACTAGCTTAATAATGTTTAGAAGAATCATAGGCTAGGGTGATTACGTAGCAAGATCTATCCAGTTTACATCAAATAGAGGTCCCTGATAGAGGCATGGTAACCTGTGGGCACAACCGCTGTGGCTATCTTTGTGCACGGCCATTGGAGTCGGTGGCAGTCTCGGGACCCTCTGCTTCCCCTTTGCATCTTCCATATATTCAAAAAGATTGAATCGTTCCTTTATATTTTAACTAGTGGCTGGCACTTCTCACCTAGGTTGCTTGTAGTATCAAGTTTGTGTAGTTTTCCGTGGAATATGTAAAATGTTGTGGGTTTTGAGATTTTTAAGTTCCCTCTTTTGCTAGTCATAGGTAACACAGTCGTTGTGTCTGACAGTGCTCACTAATCATACAAACCTACTATGCTCCCAAACTTGTTCTCATTTGTTAAATCAGTATGTAACTGACCAAATATACATCTCCTGAAGTTCAACTTCAAGTTTCCATGTTTTTCTCATAACTTTCTTTGTTTATCCCAAGGGATTTCCAAGGATTAATATTTTATTTCCACATTTTCAGGCCCTCAATAATTCCATCAGCACCGATATTTATTTCATTGATTTATTCTGCTACTAAATTTTCGTTTTAGAAGTTTCCTAACATGTATGTGGCTTCCATATGTGCAGTGGTTGTGCCATTCCATCAAAATCTTCATTTTCTGACTCTTTGAAGGAGGAGAATATTATGAAGTCCAAAAATTCCTGGTATATTATCTATACACGTATAATTTGGCATTCATGTATGTGATTTTGCTACTCTTGTCCTTGTGTAGGATCTGTACAACTATTCGTTTGTTGTTGAATGTGCTAAGCACCAGTCATTTGAATTTTAATGTTATCAGGTTTTGTCACAACAACATCGTTACCTGCTCTCGCGATGGCAGTGCCATTATATGGGTTCCAAAATCACACAGATCACATGTGAGCATCAGCATTATTTTATTTTCATTTCTGTGTTGTTAAATTTGATGTAAATGAATGAGTATGATATCATGCCAAATTATCACTACAGGGGAAATTTGGACGATGGATTCGTGCTTACCATCTCAAAGTTCCACCTCCCCCACTGCCTCCTCAACCTCCTCGAGGTGGCCCACGTCAGAGATTTCTTCCTACCCCTCGTGGTGTTAACATGATTGTATGGAGCCTGGATAACCGCTTTGTGCTTGCAGCTATCATGGGTACAGTACTTACCCATCTTTGCAGTTATAGAAAGTATTATGGAAAGGGGCCATTCTTGGCATTTCTTTTCCAGATTAAAACAAATTAAAAGAAAGCATATAATCCCATTTCCCTACACTTCAGTTTCCCTCTTGTACCACCTAAGTTCAGCCAAAATCACTTTCTTCTTGGGAGCATTGATTGCTCAAGTGAGAAATCCTATTTTACTTTTCCAAATCCTATGTTTAATGATGCTAAACAATTCTGCCACTTATCAATTTTAGCATGCATTGCTTTGTGCCCATTGTTTCATGTTTCAATTATTTAAGTAGTCTCATGTTTCCACTATACTCTTTTCAAGGGGTTATCGATTTATTAAACAGCAAAATGCTTTTGTTGTGTGCATTTAAATATTGTGGTTATAAATTGGTTCCTCTCTTTACTAAGTGTAAAAGTTGTGCAGATTGCAGAATCTGCGTTTGGAATGCTGTTGATGGTAGCTTAGTACATTCTTTGACCGGTCATAATGCATCTGTAAGTGGGAATCTGATATTCATAACAGATCAGGATTTTAGTGATGTAATGACAATAGCGTATATGCTGGTTCTTTCATACCAATTAGGTTTTGTCAATTAATGCTTTTCTGCTCAATGAATAGTTTTCATTTGATTCTGAATATCTTAATCTATTGCTCTTGTGGCTCACTTGTCTGCGGTCAAATTCTTGGCAGTCTTATGTTTTGGATGTTCATCCCTTTAATCCTCGGATTGCTATGAGTGCTGGGTATGATGGACAAACAATCATATGGGATGTGAGTTTCCGGTTATCTTATCTGATTCATTTTTCTCATCCTGCTTATTTTGTACTGAGTTGCTTTGTCTTTGTGTTTCTAGATCTGGGAAGGAACACCCATCAAGATTTATGAAGTTGGACACGTTAAGTTGGTTGATGGGAAGTTTTCTGCGTAAGTGAGCTGTACATTATTCACTTTGTTAAATTTCCTTTTCTTGTTTTATAGTTGAATCAACAGATTTAACAATATAATCTGTTGTGGAGTTAATTTATATGAGGAGGTATGGCTTGTCGTCCTCATACTACTTCGTAGCTCTTCATTATATCTCTGCCTCCACTCTTCTCTTCCCGCTTTCGGCATGATGCATTTTCTGTTACTGGTGCCACCATACTCTGCATGGATTATGAATAAAATAAAAATCTTGGAAATTAAAAGTTCTTTTTCTCTGACAAAGATTTAACTTTTTTTTTTCTTATTTAATATTTCTGATGATACATGTTCTCTCTGTTCCGTAGGGATGGGACATCGATTGTACTTTCAGATGATGTGGGCCAAATATATTTAATAAACACAGGTGAAGGAGAGTCCCAGAAAGATGCTAAATATGATCAGGTATCCTAAGATTTTGTTCAGATGGTTGTCCACAACCCTCTCCCAATATCTTTGGTTCAAAATTTGGTGTTTTGCAATTCCTCTCTGATGGTTTTTTGTCTCCTCCAGTTCTTCCTAGGAGATTATCGGCCCCTTGTGCGGGATACTGCTGGACATCTTCTTGATCAGGTTAAATCATCTTGTCAATACCACTTACTTCATTGTTCTGGTGTGATTTTCTTCCATATCTACAATTGAATCCATATAATTACATGTGCTGCTTGCGTCAGATTCATTGTACAGTTTCTTGATGTTAAATGATCTTTCTCATATTTATCTTTTATTCCGCATGTCGTCCTGATTCAGGAGACACAACTTCCTGCTTATCGAAGGAATCTTCAAGATCCTCTCTGCGATTCAAGTATGTTTTGGCTCCTAGCTAGTTGGGATTGTGATCATCGGTTAATATATATATATTCTCATATGGCTGATTTATGGGAAATGATAGGTATGATTCCATATCCAGAGCCATACCAGAGTCAATACCAGCGGCGGCGACTTGGTGCATTGGGAATGGAGTGGAAACCTTCATCAGTAAATTTTGCAGTTGGCCTGGATATTGGTGCAGGCATGGACTATCATTTGCCTCCGTTGCCCGATTGGGAGAGAGTGATAGAGCCACTTCCAGACTTCATCGACGCCTTGCTATGGGAGCCAGAAAATGAATTCATAAGTGAAGATACTGATTCAGATTTTAATGTCACTGAGGAAAATTCTAGTGAAGATGAGAAAGGAAATATTAGCACCAGCTCTTCTAGTGCTCCAGAATGCAGTGCAGAAGACAGTGAAGTTGGATGCAGCAATAAGGATGGCCTTCGCAGATCAAGAAGAAAAACACAAAAGGTAAACACAGTGTCTTCACCTATATAATATCTGTTCTTGTTTGACCTACTTGGACTGAATTTTAATGCTATTTAGGTCACCTCTTCTGAGAGACGTGGGAAGAAAAAGAATTTGGGTGAGGAGGATGGGATTATATCTGGGAGTAATAGAATTAAAAATCCAAAAAGTGGCCGAAAAGTTTCAAAGAGGAACTGTAGAGCAAAAACGTCAAGACCCCAGAGAGTTGCAGCACGGAATGCTCGAAATGTGCTTTCTCAGAATCCAGGAACATCTACAGATGGAGAAGAAGATGACTGGGAAGCTGATTCATCAGATAGTGAGCCACAGCAGAAAAAGTTCCGTAGTCAAAGCAATGAGTGTGATGGAAGCTTCCAGAATATGCAAGAGTTACAGAATAATGAAAAACTATCTCTTCGTGAGATTCATGACATAGCCAATCCTCTTGCTGTTCCCGACTCTCAAACAAATGTTACAAGAAAAAAATTGGTTTTGAAGCTTCCGCTCCGTCGTGATTTGAAGAAGCAAGAAGCTCCGCAGGATTCTTCATCTTCTAGATATCGCGAAGTCGGTCAAGATAAGAAGATTAATAATAGCTCTGTGGATGGAGCTTCATCTTTGGCAGATGCACTTGATGTGCCGTTCTCTGGAAATTTCATGAGCAATGTATTTACAGATCCTGGGCAAACCGTAGAGGCTGGGTTTCCTTTGGAGGCATCTTCATGTGACATGGAGAACAAAATTAGGTGGGGAGAGGTCAAGACACGGACATCAAAGCATACAAGATCAGGAGATCCCATACCAATTGATCCAGCCGCTGGGTCGCTTGGCAGTTCTGAAGTCCATATGGCAGAGAAAAATGTTGTTCGGTATGTTAGTCGTGAGAACAATTTTTTGTAATAATTATGCTCAATCAAAAGTTTAGAAAATAATGGTCTGCTGTCTTGCCATTGCAGGGATAAGGAACATATTAGAGAGTTTTCTCATGAATCAACGTCAAAAGGTTCTGGAATAAAACACTCTGATGAATCAATGGATAATGCTTCCCTTAAGTTTCTTGCACAAGAAACAGGTTCTGGGAACTTAATGCCTGAAGATCCTTCATGCATGGACCGGAATTTAAATCTGGAAGTACCAGAAATGGGTGGAGGTTCTGGCACATTGAGTTCATGGAGATTTTTCTGCAAGGATAGGACAAAAACAGAAGGGTTTGATGGTAAATTGGAAGAAAATACTTCTCGTATCAATGATCATTATGATGCAGGAATGAATCTCCCTGAAGCTGCAACTGATTCAGCACGCAGGCTAAGAACCTTAAAGATCAAGGCGACTTCACGGGAACCAGACTCTGTGAGCCATATCCCTAAGTCGAGAGGGGGACACCAAAGGACATCTATAGATGCAGAAGATCCCCCTGCCAAGGTCCGTGATACAAGACTTCAGAGATCAAGGTCCACTGGAAATCAGTCTGACCAAAGTTTGTTAACCCAAAGGATGTTGGATAACCCTGTTGGAAAACTTTCATGGCTGATGTTGTCTAAACACGAGGAAGGTTACCGTTATATTCCTCAGCTAGGTGATGAAGTTGTATACTTGAGACAGGTAAATTTCTTATCTCTCTAACTCCTAGTTTCTGGTCCTTCAGTTTTGAGTTTTAATTTTTAGAAATGACTGGTTAATGATTAACACTTTGGGCTTGTGATTGTTAGGGTCATCAAGAGTATACGGAATTGGCTTTGAAGTCAGATCAAGGCCCTTGGGGTCCGTGGGGATCAATGAAGGAAAAAATCAGAGCTGTGGAAATCTGCAAGGTTGTAGGCCTCGAGTATGACTCCATGCCTGGTTCAGGGGAAAGCTGTAGCAAGATCTTATTCAGATTTGTGGAGTCTTCTTCTGCCATGTGTGGTAAAACCTTCAAATTAACATTGCCTGAAATTGATTTTAATGACTTCATAGTTGAGAAAAGCTGGTACGATGCCGCCATTGGAAGGAACTGGGCAGCGGGAGAACACTGTGAGGTCTGGTGGAGGGACTCAGATGGAGGCGGAGCGTGGTGGCAAGGCCAAATTGTGCACTGTCAGGCGAAATATCATGAGTTTCCTGATAGCCCGTGGTTAAGATACGCGGTTAGGTATGAGAATGAAGATGATATTCCTCATAGGCATTGTCCTTGGGAACTGCATGATGTATCCATGTCGTGGGAAGCACCGCATATTGATCATGAAAGCAGAGATAAGCTGCTTCACTATTTTTATAAATCGGAGAAGAAGGTTTGTTGAAATGTTTTTGTGTCCCCGTGTGTTTTTAACTGTTATTAGGAAAATACATAATTGTGAACTGCTTTCTGTTCTGTCATCAAGGATGTTAACTGATCATGCTGTATTTTGTAAATGATGCAGGACTTTGAGGCCATCCAACAAATGAATCAAGCTGTTCTGAAGGTGGATTTCTGCAACAGGTAAAGAGAGGCTAGAGATTACTAGTTCACATTCCTGTATGCGATTTCAAGAAACTAATGATGTATTGTGAAATTATTGCAGCTTTCCTGTTCAATTGTACCCTGAACTAATCAAAGCAAGGTTAAAGAATGACTATTATAGGAGCTTGGAAGCAGTGAAGCATGACATAACCCAGATGCTAGAAAACGTCCGGCATTACTTCAAGAGAAATAACTTGCAAGCCAGGATTAAGCACCTTTCAAAATGGTTTAAGAAAAAAATTTCTAGGATGTAGAGAGATCTGGTTCTTGATAGACTCTTGTTTCTTTTAGTTTTGTTTTCTAGGTATTAGGGGCCCTTCATTTTTTGGGTAAAGCAATCCTTCCAGAGGAAGAATTAAATCCTTGAGGTGGGATATGTTTCTTGTATGCACTCTTGGATCTAAAAAATGAAAGTTTCATCATAGTAGTTGTTTGTTTTTCATATGTGGTATCAAAGAAGAATGTTTGGCTCTTAATTTTATGAATGTTTTTGGTTGAGTTTCAATTTCAGTCTCGGTGGAGAGAAATATCAATGCTTTAAAGGGGAATCTCATCTACATTTTTTGAAAAATACGCCATTGGCACAACCTGGTGTTAGTGTTACCAATTTGATTTTATAAAGACCATATTTGAAGCCTAAACCCATTTTCTGACAAACTAAATCACCTTTCATGCACTTGACTGATGAAGGGTGATGTGGTTTGTGAAAAAAAATAAAGTGTCAATTTCAAGTCTTTGGAAAAAATTTGAAGAGACGCATCGATGACAATAATAATTTATTAATAAGTGTCTTTTAAAGAAATTATTAGCAAATGCAGATAAATATTATAAAAATTAAAAATGAGAATTCTCAAAAATAAAATAAATTAAATAAATTAGATAATACCAAAAATAACCTCATTGGGGAGCCCTACTTGGGTTTAAGGTTGCGCCGCTCTGAGGGGTTTAAGCTTGAGTGAGAATTTCAATGGCGGGAGGCAAAGCGAGGAAAGAGAAGGCGAAGGCGGGAGCGGCGCAGACGCCGTATCAAGGAGGCATCTCGTTCCACAAGTCCAAAGGTCAGCACATCCTCAAGAACCCTCTTCTCGTCGACTCCATAGTCCAGAAGTCCGGCATCAAATCCACCGACGTCATCCTCGAGATCGGTCCCGGTACCGGTAATCTCACCAAGAAGCTTCTAGAAGCCGGCAAGAAGGTCATCGCCGTTGAGATTGACGCTCGTATGGTCCTCGAGCTTCAGCGACGATTCCAGGGCACTCCTCTCTCCAACCGCTTGCAGGTCTCCCCCCCCTCTCTCTATTTCTATTACATCAAACCCTAATTCTTTTCATTGTAAATTTCAGTATCAACTATACATGACTAATTTTGATTAGTGTTTCCTAATATGCAAAGATTTTGGTTTGTGTGTTTTTTTTTTTGGGTGTGTGGAAAGAATGCAGAGAAGAATTATGTTGTATTGGTGATGCTCATTGTTCTTTGGTTTGTTAACAGATTATTCAAGGAGATGTGCTAAAGACTGAGCTTCCATATTTCGATATATGCGTGGCCAACATCCCTTATCAAATCTCCTCACCCCTCACCTTCAAGTTATTGCATCACAAACCTGCTTTCAGATGTGCTATTATAATGTTCCAAAAGGAATTTGCAATGAGGTTGATTGCGCAGCCAGGGGACAAGCTCTACTGTCGTCTTACGGTTAACACCCAGCGCCTGGCTCAGGTCTCTCATCTTCTCAAAGTTGGAAGGAACAATTTCCGCCCTCCGCCAAAGGTTGATTCCTCTGTAGTTCGAATTGAGCCCAGGAAACAATTTGAAGTGAACGAGAAGGAGTGGGATGGCTTTTTGCGGATTTGTTTCAATAGGAAGAACAAAACGCTTGGTTCGATTTTTAGGCAGAAAAAGGTTCTCAGTTTGCTCGAGAAGAATTATAAGACCCTGCAGGCACTTAATCTCAACCCTGCTCAACAGGGTGCCGTGGAGGAGACAAATGAAGTGATGGATTTTGAAGATATGGAAATGGATGATGACGAAGCTGATGATGAGATGGAGGTGGAGGACGGTAATGCAGAAGGAGAGACATCTGAATTCAAAGAAAAGGTTTTGAGGGTGTTGAAGGATAATGATTTTGAAAATGAGAGGTCTTCAAAGCTTAAATTACGCGAGTTTGTAACCCTACTTTCTGAATTCTGCAAGGCTGGTATTCACTTCTCCTGAGTTTATGGCTCAATATCATCTTACTGTTCTATTGAGATTATACCAGACCCATATTTTGTTAGGTTTCAAGTCATTTTCTTGTATTAGTTGGTTTCCTTAATGTTTTGTAAGAGTGACGATTGGATAAATTAGTTTGAGATTACCTACAGACTTTTGGATCAATGTACGAATACTGTGTTCGATGATCTCTTACATCATTTATGCTCATATACTACAATTTTTCATCAATAACTGCCGAGTACAGGCTTTTGGAACTATTTTATCTTATACCACTGAAAATAGTGATGTCTAATAGAAGATCATTCAGGGTTATAACTCACAAACCCCTAATGCCTCATCAGTTAGGTGATCTGAATTTGGACCTTTGATAAAGACTGCTTGTCAATTGCATGTTCGATCATGAGGTTTCACTGGAACAGGGTCATTCCTCTGTTCCATTCTTTTTAAGAGGAAGCCAAACTCAAAGGTGGAAGGCTCTGACTGCATAAACTTAAATCGCCTCAACACATCATGTTCTGAAAAAGTGGTCGATATCTCCCAATTGTCAATGCTCTTATTGTTTCTCCTGTTATAAGAAAACTTTTGAACTATTAAGTCTGTCATCCAAGAATCAGTTTCTTTAACATGCACTTGTTATCTAGAGTATCAGACATTAAAAATAGCCACTTGGAGTTCAGCTTCCATCTTTTATTCTAGTTAAAAACAACTCCTTAATCCTGACTTTTAAGAATTAGACACTGTAGACAAAGCTGTAAACACTCAGTAGCCACATGATGCTAATAAATAGTTCAACACATCAAAGGAACTTTCGATAATGGGGTTTAGACCCTTATACAGAAACAGAAATCAAGTAAGCTTTGTCTTCTTTGACTTGACTTGAGGCTTCTCAAGAATTTCACCATCATCTTCAGAAGAGTCTTCAACAGGTTCATCAGGGACATCATTAGGAACATTGTGTTTGGTGATGAAGTCCTTCAATATGGCCATGCTCTCCTCTTTAACTGAAACCAGTTGCTCAGAAAGTATGCCCTTGTTTCCGCTGACAGAATATGTTTCTGAACCAAGCTGAAATTGTACCTTAACCCGAGGCCTACAAACAACTGATTCTTGGATTTGAACCTCCATCGTACTTACTGCAGCATAGGAAATCCAACAAAGACACAATTAGTGAATAGTTTCTCTCATGAAAGGGAAATGAAACATGCAAAACAAATAAATCTTCCAAACATGTTAGAATGGCAACTGCCTCGAAGTCCCCAGAAAAGGTTACTTACACTACAGTAACTCAAAGAACCACGTGCACTACATGAATAACAACAGCAATGGGAGGAGAAATTTCAAATCCCTAACGATTTTTGCAATTACAAGTGCATCATTTACAGTTCTACACACACTGTAAAAGGTGAAACATAATAGAATTCGATCGAGCTCAAATTAACTGACTGATGCTGTTCAATTCCTACTTTACTTGCGATGAACTAGTCATGTTTTTCATTATTCTACACACCCAAAGTGACCCAACCAAAGACGTTTACTAGAAAAAGTAAATGAATCCCATTCTAACTTGCAAGGATGCGCTTCGCTGCATAAAGTGAAAGAATCACAAAAGAAAAGATTTGACAACAACTTGAAACAGCGTTTGCTACTTTACTCAAATTCAAACTTGTTGTCAGCTACTTACCAAAGTGTGATTGCAAGCGGAGCCTGCCTTTCCGGAAGTACGGCTATCGCTCTAATTGTAGTGATAGTCGTTGGTGGCGTTCGATAAGAAGATGTACTCTTCGCCCTGCAGGCCCTAATTTTTCTTTTCAGTTAAGTGACTTTTTCCTACCATATATATATATATATATATATATATATATATATATATATATATATCCAATTTTGGGGTAGGAGTAATTTTCTTCCAGTTTTAGGTCATACGACCATTTGGTATTATTATTATTTTTGGACCAAGAAAAAATAGATCCTCAAAGTTAGACTATTTGGAAACATAATTAGTGCATGAATTTTAATTTCATAAAGTGAATGAAGAAAAAATTTATTTGGAATACAAGTGATCGGACTACTAGTCACTTATCGAATAAACGGATGAGTAATTAGTTTAGATGCAACAATCTCCGAATCTCCAATGGCTAGGTGGTTGATCGCCCAAAAAAAAAACAAGAGGGGACATGTTTGGACATTGGACAATATGAATTTATGCACGGTAGGTATGTAAGTTGGGTAATAATGTACTGAAATTTCAGTGTCAAGTGCGATGAAATCGGGTTTACAAGCATCAATGAAAAGTTCCTTAGAGAGACATTTCCGGACCGATGGTCCTTTGTGATTCTCAACCTCATGGGATTGCTCAGGTGAACCTGTTTGTCAGAAAATATTTTGTTTTTCCTTAAAACAAACATGAACATGCATAAGTAACAAAAAGAAGATGAACACAATAAAAGTAGTGAAGCATCATCATCCAGAGGACTACCCAACAATAAAAAAGCTGAAATCTGCATGTTCAAGGCTAGGGAGGGCATTCATCTCACCATCCTAATTAATTAATTGATAACCTTACACCATCCATTCATGACAGACAAATCTGCTTCTATAAATGATTTACATTTCACCGATTGTAGTTATTATGAGATTTAAATTCAATTGTCCTTTCCTGATCCAATCAGATTATGCTCGATGTAAAGGGAAGGAAAATATACATGCCTAAACTAATCAGCTACATTTTCATTTATTGTTCATATGATTAATTTCAATCTATAGCTAGCTAGTACCATCTAAGCTAGCTAGTTGCTTTAGTACTATGATCAATCTTTGCTAGTGTTTCCCCTAGACTAGTCACCATGGAGGTTTTCTCTAAATGCTCGTCCATACCAGCCTCCATCATCCTTCTTGTTTCCTCGCCTCCTTTTGCATGAGCTGTTAATGCGATGATCGGAATACGAACATTGTAAGATTTCTCCTCTTTCCTGATTTCCCTGGTCGCTTCGAACCCATCCATTTCTGGCATCTGTTCATTTCAAACACATATGTAATGTCAGATGCAATCCCATAGTTATTATTACATATATTCAGTTATATCATTATCTACCTGGCAATCCATCAGTATATAGTCATAGACATGTTTCCTTTGATTGAGTAGATCATTGCGAATTAGATCCAAAGCTTCTCTTCCATTTTCACAAAGCTTCACAGTTGCACCCAATCGTGACAAAGCCTGCATAGCCACCATGCGTAACGATGCTGTGTCCTCTGCAACCAAGATTTTCTTCCCAGTCAAGGGTTTGTTGCCATGGTCTGCTGGGGCTGATTGACTTGCTGATTTGGAGCCAATATTATTAGGAGATTGATGATGTCGAAGAGTTGGTGAATTACTCTCTTGTACTATCTGGTCAGAGGAGTTGTCATCATCGGTATGAATGTACCGATTTCTTGATGAACCAAGAGCTGTGGAAACTAGTTTTGATGCAACCTGACCTGATGATCTTTTTGGTAATGCTCCCCCGCACTCTGGAAGAAGTCTTACAACTTCATATAGACAAGTACCATGTAGAGGCTTGTGTTTGATAACATCGTCGCCATCCAACATATCTCTGTTGAAGCTTAAATCGCTATGAGTAAATGGACTTGATAACCAAACAACCTTGCAGTACCAACCATTTTGGAGGCCTCTTTTGAAATCATTCACAATCTTGCATAGTTCTGGGAGCGGTCCACCTGTAGTATCAATAAGTAGCATTACGAAGCGATCATATGCTCCACGAAGATTACTACTACTACTCTTCTTATGAAAGAGAGAAAGAATGTTGTTATCTGTTGATCCATCCATGGAACTCATCAAAGACGTTTCCTTTGCTCTATTAAAGCTGAAGTTGGAGTTGCATGAGGCGGATTTGATCAAGCAATCCTGCAGACCCAAATCGGGTATTCCTGATATGGAATTATGTTGAGAATGGTAAACCTTCTTGTTTTTTATGTTCTGGAGAGTACGAGCAAGTTGTTCCCATCGTTCTGCTACTGATACTTTTATCCCAAGTCTCTCCATAAACTTCTGTATAACTCTCCTGCGCTCTGCATTTTTAATCAGCATTACAACATAGGATCCCTCGACCTTAGGACTCGCGGTGGTACTGCGAATGTTCAACTTGGGGCTTGCAATTGGTGTTTGATTGACAGTCGGCCCGGGACTAGGGTTTAAGTCACTAATTCCCATTTCAATGTCTGGTTCTACTTTTATGCTATCCTCACAGGCATTAATAGTACTTAGCAGTACATTGAACCTGAAGCATGTCCCTCTTTCCCCAATTTCCTTGTCCACAATTCCTATTTCTCCATGCATCAAACGCACCTGGTGCAAAACATACACATATCAAGGCATGCTCAATCCCGAATACTTCAATAAAGTTACTAATCACAGCTACTATCTGTGTTTAAGAAGCTAGAAGAATATATATGTATAGATAGATATTGATTTGTTACTTACCAGAGATTGAACAATTCCCAATCCTAAGCCGGTACCACCTTCTCCAAGTGCTTTTTCTTTGACTTGGACATAGTCCTCGAACACCGATTTTTGCCTCTCCTTGAGAATTCCCCTACCAGTATCATCCACCTCAAAAACAAATTCCAAAGCATTTGGATCACGTTGAGAACCATCCACTACTTCCTTGTCATCATTGTTCATGTTCTTGTAATTAAACAAGCACAATAACTGTTTCAAGAAACCATTAGTCCGCTCACGAGAAGCAGTTATTGACTTCTTAAAACTTGGTTTTCGGACCCAGGTGCGGATTGTGATTTGCCCTTCTGACGTAAATTTAACAGCATTGCTTAGCAAGTTGTTTAGTATCTGCTTAAGCCTTCCCCTGTCACCTCTCACACGTGCAAACTTTATAACAGATCCATCGCAAGGATCCAACACCACATCTAATCCCTTCATTGATGCTGTTGGAAGAAACAAATCCACTACCTCTTCAACAAGCTGAGCCACATCAAATTCTTCATTTTCAAGTACCATCTTACCTGCTTCAATTTTGCTTTTATCAAGGACAGAGTTCAATATACCTACGTAACAAGTAATCCTTGTATTAGTTAGGCTGGATAAAGAGAATAACCAAGGTAAATACGCTCAAACTTAGCATTATATATATAGAAAGTGACCAAAAGATCAAGATTGATGTTATTTACCTAAAAGATCTTCTGCATGAACATCCAGTCTTTTTAAGTTGGAATCTATTTTTGTTAAGATTGTCTCTATTTCAGAATGCCTGGTAGTTCCAGCACTTGTGGCATGAAGATCAAGCGCATCATGAATATCATCTTTACAGAAGTTGATCCAACTAATAATTCCAGCAAGCGCGGCACGAATGTCATGGCTTGCTTTAGCAAATGCATCACTTTTCCTCATGCTCTTTCTCTCAGCTTGCTCAGTTTTCTCCCTTTGTTCTATGAGTGTGGCATAACGATGTATTTCCCGTTTCGCGACAGTTAGCATTATGAAAGAGTAACTGAAGATGAAGACACCCATTGTAGCAATCATCACAAAAATGAGGATAAGTGACTCACTGCAATGGTTATGAACAAAGTTCATCAACTCTCTCTCCCTGGGAGCCAGTACATAAACCTGAAACTCAAGATATAGTTTATGATCATTAATATAGGCTGTATGTACTGTGCTTCCCATAATATCAGGTTCTACTTTAAAATTTCTGTAAGTTTTAGAAGATTAAAACTTACATTATGCTCGATACGTTTGATGATTCCTATCAATAAACTAGAAAGTACCAGCACACTTGTAACCTGCACTAATCGAAGTCAATTTAGTTCACATGAAGATAAAAGACAGATCAATATAATGAGAGCAATAAACAAATTGTGTTATGCGTGGATGGGATGTTACTCTCCATAGTTGCTCCTTTTCTTCTAAGTTAATAGATCATGTTTATAAGGTAGAACAAACTAGTACTGCGATATATGATTACCATTTTGCAAATATTACATCTCCTAAGTATCTTAGTGGATGGGATGTTACACAAAAGTAGACATTCTTGTTAAGTTTAGTGATATATAACAATATTTAGAAGAAGAAGAATTACCAAAAAGATGACAAAAACATGCTGCAACACAGTCAACGAGGGGAGCTTCATCGATCTTCTAGTTGTAAGTACGGCCACCTATAATAACTACAAAACTGAATGTTAGGAAAAAAATATTCAATACAAAACCATAAACCTCAAATTCCAATAGATTAACATTCACTTTGTATTGAATATTTGTATAGAAGATAGTTACATTAAAGTTTAAAATGGCATAAGTTTTCTTCAGAAAAAAATGGCATATAATGTTAAGGCTGCACATGATGTGATGTGCAAGTGTAACAGACCAGTGTATATATATACATTTTCAAAAAAAGAAGTTCATGATAGTTATTAGGTATTAGTTGGCTCGTATTCCACATTATACATAACATCAAAGAGTGGTGATCGATGCAGCCTTTACCCTAGCTAGCCCTAAAATTATAAGATTGATATCCAATCCTACATATATGTGTGTATGTTGATCAATGACCCGAGATTGAGGGTTAAACACTTACATATATAACTAAATTTAAAGTGCACATACATTTAACTTCAAACAAAACCGCATGTTCAAATAATAATTTCATTAACACCTAAAGCAAATTAGCATGTGGCTGATGCTTCTTTGGTATGTTTCATATAGCCTTCTACAACTCATAAAGAGCTGGATCCTAGGGTAATCGTATTTGAGTTAATGTGTGATGTTTGATATCATATATAATGATGGAGAGATGATATTATATGTTATTTTGTTAAAATTACGGATGGATAGAACTAAATAAACAATAGCATGCCAAATTTATAACTAATGGCGGCGTGCCAAAATAGTTAATATGAGTGGATATATCATTCATCAACGTATACTGGAATATTTTTTCACTAATAAATGAGGGTTGGAGAGCTCTAAATTCTCTCGTTTAACCAAAACACAAGAAAAAAACTAAGTCCGTAAAAACGTTGATTAATGGCGCGCCACTTGTGAATTTTGGCACACTGCTATTACATGTAATACCACATGAATTTTGGCATTATAGTTATCTAGCTCTGTTTATCCGTGATCTTAACCATAAAGCATATGATATCGTCTATCTATATATATATATTGATGGTCTGAAATTATATAATATCCAACATAAAATCACACATTAAGTCAAATAGGATTCCCCTAGCATCGTGCTCTCTATATTTGAGAAGGCTACAAAAAACATACCAAAGGATTCGGAAATTGAAGGAATTCAAAACGGTCTTGAAACACTAAAGAGTAGATATATGATCTCATATTTTGTTTTGTTAGTTTTTCTTTCATTCCTTATGCTTCCATTACAAAAAGATTATGAAAATCTTTTACTTTAAATGAAGAAATCTCGTAGATCACCATGAATTATGTGCATTCATGGGGTCATCATGTTACAGTGAAGAAAATTCTCGGAAAAAGAATGAGCAAAATAAAGAATGAGCAGATTCATCTAAAAAACTGAAAGGAAGCCATACATATGATCATCGATGGATGCAACCAAGAAAAGAAAAAGTAAACAAAGCAATTACGAAAACGAAAACAGTAAACCAATTAAGCAATTCCTTTTGGCTACTACGATTTAACTACTAGCAAGAAAAACCAAATATATGAGTGAGAGAAAGAACAGACAAGCGGGCGGGACAGAAATATCTGACCTGAATTAAGAATTGAGATTGCGCCGAGCAGAATGGTAGGGACTAGAGACTGATGATGAAGACAGACGACGACGTATAATCTGGGATTCCTCCTCTTCCGTAATCTAGCTAGGCTGGTTTTCTTTTCTTTACTCTTTTAGGGCAAAACTCACCTATCCTTTTTCTGTGAATTTCTCCCCGGCTTATATCTCTCTGGCTCTCTGCCTGAAAATCTTAAGTAGATTTGGCGTCTTAAATATTAGAGAGCATCTTCTGAGACTTCCTTATCAGGTTTCTTTGCGTTCACAACATTAGAGATTTCCATTGCCGGGTTTTGCTTGGCTTGATATGGAACTTTATCACTTACAGTTAGCTGAATGTGGTATTGGATTACAGCACATAGAATCCTCGATCGACCAGCATTTGGCATTCGGAGATTCCCAGTCGCACACCACGTTTGTTCCATGCGGATGAAGCATATTAATCCTTATGTTTATCTTCCTTTCTTGTAATTAATTAGACGGAAACAAAAATTTATAAAGCTTGATTGCACAACTATAAAAACCAGATAACAGAATTAAGCACACAGTTTAGGGTTTGCTTTTCGGTGGACGTACGGCTTGCTGGAATGGTATACGGAAAATTCCTCAACTTTCATAAACACAAAATCCCAGCACCCGAAGTTCTTACCAAAACAGAACTTATAATAAAAGTTACAAAGAGACAAAAAAAAAGGTTAAATTTTAATTACGGTGGTTGGTATTTTTCAAATTTGGGAAGAAGAGCAATTTGGCAGGCTCCAATTTATGTATAGCTCAATCTGCAAGCGTGCATTGATTAGTGATTACACTTCCTGAATAGCCATTACCTCTCCCTTAATAATTGGATACCCACCACCAAAATATTACTGCAGTTTTTGTATCTGAAGAAAGACAGAAATTTCTTTAAGCAAGTTCTTTTATAGACTACAAACCCTAATTCTAATTAAACTAGGAAAACATAAAACGAGAAAGTAAAAATATATGTAATAACTAAACAATTCTTGTGGCCAATACCCGAAGTCCAGGACCATATATAGAAGCTCACCTTCTGAGCCTGACTGGCCATGAGCTTTTGCGCCGTAACCATCGGGGTTCTAATTCACAAATAAAAACTTGACACATGTCGTCTAACTGTTATATATGATCACTTTCAATTAAGGATAAAAATGGAAAGTGATCGCAAAAATCATTACGCTGCAACGTTTTTTATTCTGACATGTGTAAGTTTTTTATGAACGATTCTCAGGTTGACAAGCATATTCACCTCATTATGGATTAACATATTTTTAGTTAATATATTTACAATCCAACGGTCCATATCTTAAATAAGCCTTTAAAAATCATCTCTATAAAAAATCAATCGAATCAGAAATCGTTTAATTATCTAATTGAATCAAACAAATAGATGGTTCTAACAGCACTTACTACTATTATGATTAACAGTCCATGTATTTCATAGAAATAAACAACTAAAAGATCTTCAATTTGATTGGTTTTTTACAGAGCTAATCTTTGTATTACGTTATATAACATGAATGATTGAATTAGAAAATTATAAAGTTATTATGCCTTAATTGCACGAGAGGGTGAATACGCTCATTCATCTAAGAACTGAACCTAAAAATTATTTGTTTTTTATTCATGCGTCAAATCATATTGTTGGTTTGACCATCTTACTGAAAATTTTCAGTTTCTCTAGTTGTAGTGAATATATAGTGAGTCTACTAGAAATTTGGAGTGTCCTAGAGTGGGAACTTATACTTAGTACTTCAATGTATTTGTGATTTTCTACTGATAATCACAACGCTGACAATCTATGGTGAGTAGGCTAGGGAATTGAGGTCTCTACAATCTAATTAATCGAGTAAATTGACGACGTACTTGAAAGTCGTTGAATTGGCAATTGAGAGCACCTCTTTCTCAAATAGCTAGAAAATACTCATAGCTCAGACAATTTAGGGATAACAAAAAATAAACAGAAAACAGTTGAAATTAACAGGTTCAACTTCTCATAGAGTGACTCTTACATCTAATTAGCTCTACTAATGACATACAGTAACTAATACACCCTTTCAAAAAAAAAAACTTATACACGTACAACAATCACATTCTTCATGTCCTTGAATTACGCAAATTTACTACAAACTTCACCATAACTAGCAAATTGTACTAGTTGGCATGTTGGTTGGTTTATGTGGTACTTCATATCTACCACTTGAACGTAAGGTACCACTGAGACAGCTTCTTCTCAACCTTCTTCTCCTTAATGGTATCCAAATTAGGCTTCCAAGTAGCCTTGCCGGAAAGCTGCCTAGTCAAAAATTCTGGCCTAGCATCCAAACTTTCCTCCATGTCAAACTCCGGCAGATACGACCTCACCACCTCCGATTCTGACGTCCTCTCCATGCTATATTCCTTCTTTGGCAACACAAAAGCATGTGCATCTCCTGCAGGGCATATCCTTGCAAACAGAGGCAAGAATTTCAGTGATGATGATCTTGATCGTAAAAGTGAATTTGCACTTGAAAGAACACCGCGAATATCTTCGGATGACATTGACAATGGTTTCCCTCGCTTCATTGGAAGCATTAAGTAAACCTTTTTCTTGTCCAGCTTTGTATCTGCGGGTAATGGGATTGGTCTTTTTGCTGAGACAGCTGCCCGGAATTCGACTACTACTTGTTGCGGGTGCTCTAGCATTAGCTCAGCAACTGTTAGATCATGATTATTGAACTCGTGCACCGACCCATCTGACAGTATGACTTTTCCAGTGCCATGGACTTGCTTGTGTGACATGGAATTGCCCATCAGGATTTCGAGAAGTCGATGAACAAAATGTTGAGCTTTCGAGCGTTTTATAAGCAGAGCTATAAGATATTAGTGCTGGGAGTTTAAGTTGCATGGCGGGTTTGTTAACCAGCTCCATCTTGTGACGGACATATATACTGGTGGACTTGGTATACAAAATTAAAAATTTAATAACCTAGAAAATTAGATGGGGTTCGTTGGCTTTGGGGTGGGTTTAGTTCTACAAGTTGACCAGCTCTTCATGAAGTCATGGAAGCCATACGTCTAACCTATTCTTCTTTTGCTATACATCATGGTAAAGGAGGTTAAGGAACGGTTCAACTATAACTGGTTAAGTTGTTAACTAACTGGTTAAGTTGTTAACTAACCACCCGTTGTCTACGGATAAATCCCATTTTTTTATGAGTAATTTCGTTATCAAAATCTTCGCGTTAGTGAAAGGCTGAAACTGACTGCATGTTTAGTTTGTATGAAATTGTAGGTGGTTCTTGTGGCAAACTGGCATCCATATGAATGACAATATGTTTACAGGACTGCTTCCAGATACAATCTACAAGCATAAATAAAAACCTAAACCCTATCTGGTACAACATGAAACTACTCTTTTAGACAGTAAAGATAATTGCAAACACAGTATTTCAATCTACAATAAAAGCTAAGAAGGATTGGAGGCCACAAGATTTTACAAAGCAGTGACATTGATATTTCCTTCCACACAAATCCAAAGACAATAGATTCAATTTAAAAGCCCTCTAAGAGCCTAAACAAAGCAGGACAGAATAAACTATTTCAAGATTAAAGGTGGGACATATTGTGGTAGTTCAGGAGCCTCCAGAACATTTCATCGACCATCCTCGAACCTACTTAATGTATTGAGAGAGCCACTTAAAACCATCGCCATAGCCCATTTTACGTACAATGCTACACATGAAGACTTCTAATGGACGGACATTTGAGTCGGCTAGGTTTACCTTCCCCTTGCCTGTGGTGAAGTTGGACAGTCCAAGGTGGTATCGCAACTCATCTTCTGAAGCAGCATATGGTATGTCGATCTTGTTCCCCAGAATTAAAAATGGGACACTGGCAAGGGCTTCATCAGAAAGGAGCGCATCTAGTTCCTTCTTTGATTCAGCAAACCTCTCCTTGTCATGGGCATCCACAAGGTACACCACAGCATCTACCTGTAAAGCAAACCGTGAACAAATTATTACCACAAGCTGTAAGACTTATCTTAGTTGATGAGAGCCGATTTTTTTTTTTTTTTTTTTTGTCTGTGTGTGTTGAAGAGAAAAGTACAAGAAATAAGTTGAAACTTATCCAGAACGAAGTTCAATGGTTACCAAAAGTCATATACAGAGCACAGAATATGCAACTAAAGAGATGCTAGACTATTTTATTTTAAGTATCCTAAGGCTCAAATCAACTTCACAAAAATGACTCATTTATTTGGTTTGGCCATTTTAAAATCTTGTATGCATGGCATATGCTTAACATGCTGAACCTGTACAAGCACCGGTGGATGATGAATAGGTTCATATGCCAACCCATATGCTAACCCCTTCAGGAGTTCAGGAGCCTTATTAAGGCCTACATGTCTGTATTTTATACTGAGTTCTGTACTATGGTAAAGCGTATACCATATCCACATTCTATACAAACAATGCACGGTAAGGACAAACACAGAATGAATGCCAGGAGCAAAACAAAGATAATCGATTCATGGAAATCAAAATAAAATGACATCTGAACTGTGAAAGACCAAAGGAAAAGAAAAGTGACAAACAGGATAGTTGACTGTCCACTGGACCTAGTAATGACAGCAAATCTAGGACTCAACAATAGTGAAAGAAGACCCAAAAAAAAAAAAATTCAGATCAAAACTATGAACTTTTGAACAATGGTGAATAACAAAGTAACTAATTTCTGATTTGGACAAAGACCAATTGGCAAGCAGGTTTAGCTTTACACAGGAATCCAGGAGGCATTAAAACAAAAACAATATCGGCGTTTACATAAAGCACACCATAGCTAACCTTTGCGTAGTAATCCTTCCAGACCCTGCGAGCAATCTGATGACCTCCCAAATCAAAGGCCTTGAACTTGATTTTGCCAATACTCAACTCCTCGGACGTAGGATATTGCGTAGGTTGATGCTGCACCAGCCTCTGAAACCAACACCAATAGAGCTCAAATTATATCACACAAACAACAATCCATTCCAAACAAGTTGGCATCCTAATACACACATGTAGGCACCGCACCGCCACGGAAATTGATCCTAAACACTGAACTTTTTGGGCATAAACTCAAGTCTTTCACTAGGTTGATTGGGATTGTTTTCAAGTAAATTCTTGTATTCTGAGCTGTGGACTAAGTAGTTTGTACAGGTATTTAGTGTTTAGCATAAAAATTACAGATCTGGTAAATCTAGCTCAACTTCCAATTCGTCTCAAACATAAAAGAAGAGTCTAATCTATGTATTGAAATTGAAGTAAAGGAAAAACTGGAATAATAGGAATAAGGGAGCTGACCTCATCTTTGAGCATGTGAAGCAAGGTGGTCTTGCCGGCATTATCGAGCCCTAGGAACAAGATCTTGGCCTCCTTCTGCCACAGACCGAGGGAAGCGAGCACGCCGTAGAACCAGTCGAACAGAAACATGGTGACGTATCGCGGATCGGAAACGGAATGGATCGGATCGGAGCCTTATCGGATCAAGGCCTCCGATGACAAGCCTTCATCTCTACACCCAAATTTCTATTCTCGCTTCCTCCCAAAATATAACCAAACAGACGCACAGTGACCGTGACTGTGGTTGTGGTAAATAATCTACTTCATTGGCGGGGATTCGCAGTAACTAAATCTGGTTTTACTACTCGGTGAAATCCCTTAGCGGCGTCGTTTCGCTTTCCTTCATTTTAATAATAGGAGAAAAGGCCGCTCAGTGACCAAACGGCGTCGTTTTAATGCTAGGCAGGCAGGCAGGCATTCCTTATTTCCTTACATGATCAAAGTGTGAGTCTTTGAGAAGCCAAAATAGGGAGCGGAGCGGAGCAGAGCAGAGAGGAGTAGTGAGCGATGGAGGTGGAGGACTTCAACGCCGAGTGGTCGAGGTGGAGCCTCCGTCAGCGCCTCAAGAATTTTCCACGTCTGTTGCTGCTCGCCATTAAGGATTGTTTGCGAGAGGTAAAATTCCCAACTACTCTCTCTCTGGTTCTTGCTTTCTTGCTTTCTTGCTTGCTTAGGGTTACCAATGGAGTTGAGTCGAGGAAGAAGAGGACTAGTTTACTAGTATATGCATGCATGATTTGTTTGTCTGTTTGGAGAGTTTACCTATATTATGAAATGAATAAATAGTAGCATGAACGAACACAACACAGAGAGAGAGAGAGAGAGAGAGAGAGCCTCTCACTCAGAATTCTTTTTAAGATTAGCTTTTCCGATTGTAATTTTCATGCTTGCTGGTTGTATAATGTACATTTCTAGGGCCGGGTTTGTTTCAAGTCTAGATCTGATGAGAATTTTCCATAATTTTCATGTTGGTTATATACTCAAAACACACAGGAGCTAGCTAGGGAAGCCTGAATTTCTTTTCCTTGTCTTGATTTTACTTTCTTGCTTTACTAGCTAAGACTCTTGCATTTTCACTTGTTCTTGTCTGGGATTCTACATTTTAGGCCCCACTCGACTCTAGTCTTTCTCCTTGTTCAAGCTGGTAGTGAAATAAGATTGTGATTAAACCATGTACTATTCATCCACCGCTTGCTTAACTTATCTCTTTATTTTGCAGATGTCCCCCACCTTTATCTGTTTCTCACTTCTTGTCCTACTTTTTGAATCTTGTGTGCGCACTTACTGGGAGGGACTGGATAGCATCACTTCACATGTTCTTGTCGAAATGGGATCTAAATTCTCGTTCTACTCCATTCTTGCCCCACTTGACCAACAAATTGTAGGTGTCTATTCTATTGAATCATCTTTCTATAGCTTACTGCACTCATATTAACTATGTTGCATTTCATCTCTTCTTATTTTTATACCTTTGTTTTTGGTCCTGCAGCAGAACAGAGTTACTCTAAATTTGACCTCTTTTGCCTCTCTGCTCTTTGCTGATCTTCCTTATTTTCTTGCTTACGTTGACTTTGAGTGGCGCCCAAGGTAAATGCCTGTTGGAACCCGTATTATTATTTTTTTCCTCTTCAGCAGTTATCTACTGCTCAAGTTGCATTACATGAAACTGCATTGACTATGGGAAACTTTATGTTCTTAAGCTGCAGTTTTTATTTTACCATGTAGAAGCCAAGCACACTAGTTACACTAGCTTTTTTAGTCAGTCATTTTTTCTTTCTTCCCCTTTCCAAATATAAGTATATGATTTGTATTCCATCTGATTACTTAAATGCTAACAGCATTCTATCTTATCTGCAACATTTCCTTCCTATTAATGCTTTATTTCCCAGTTGGGGTACGATGTTACAATTAAAATGGCGTGCTGATCTGACTTTTGGGTGTTTGTGATTGTGCAGTCTCTTCACTGCTCGCGGGTTGATATCTTTCATCATTTGTTGTTTGACAGTAGTGGACATCTATGTTTTCAATGTGACAATACTATCTTTTGTTTTGGTCATTTAAAGCAGAAATATGGAGCTACTTGCTGTTCGCTAATGCTTGGTTTTCTTTATTAATTTGTATTTGCAGGGGCATTCACAGCACTATTTGCAGATGCGGTTGTATACACAGTTGTATTGGCCATCGTGTCTTCGCTTTCTGGTTTTCTTTGGCCTCATTGTAGTTGGAGTTGCTAACATGATTGAGAAGGCATGGCATGGTGATCTGGTCTTTCACAAGCATGTCTTGATCCCTTTAAGTCTCTGTGTTTTCGCTTTTATCCGCTTGCACGACAGATAGTAAGATTTGCCAAATCCTTTAAGCAATTATTGTGGTCCTGTTCTTTGCAGTATTTCCTACTCCTGTTTCTTACATGGACTCCTAGTTTACTTTTTTGGCTTTATCAAGTTGAAAAAGGAAAACAAAAGACATACTTTGTTTAGTTAAATTAATTTGATAGCTAAATGCTCATTTCTTTATGCAGTCGTAGATTGAGAAGGATGTGGAAAAGGGCAATGATTGTGATGCCAGTAGGTACGTCATATCGTTATATGGTATGAGTATATGATAATAATATAAGTATGGCCTGTAATTAGTGACTCATTCGGACATTAATGAAACATCGTTATATGATATAATTATATGATAATACTATGAGTATGGGCTATAATTAGTGATTTCTGACACTAATGAAAGTAGCTTTTTTAAGTACGATTAATTCCATTTGCATGTATTCTGTGATTTCTGTCGAGAATTGAACTTCCCTTTTTGATTATGTAATTCTGATAATGTAATTATGATAATTTCTGTATGCAGAGGAAAAGGATGAATGAGAAGATGGAAAGAACAACTTTCCTACTGTAGATCGGGTCTTTCCCCAACGCTGCACAGATCTAACTACTTTGAAGTGTAATGTTGTTGAGACTGTTTTGAGTATGTCTTTAAAACAGTAGCTTTGTGTATATACCCTAGTTAACGGGTGGTAGTCTGGTAGAAAATGATATCACTATGGAATTAATAATGCTGTAGGTTGACTTCAAAAATTCTTTGATAACCCTCTGAATCCTATGCAGGCATTGTTCTGTTTTTGGTAATTGCAATTCTCTTTTATGTAATTGGAGTTGTTTCTCTGGTAAACTTTTGCAGTTATTTTTCAAATTAGCCATACTGTTGAGTTTCTGTTCAGTGGATATTGTAGTGAAAGATGGTAAACTAGGTAGTCTAGTACCCAACTTTTCGTGGGCATGATTATTTTAAAGCATATTGAAATGTGATCCTCCAAATCTCCAATCATTCAATCGTACCAAGCTGTCAGCCGGTTTGAATTGAAGCTGGCTTCAAGTTTTATAAGGGTTAAAGTGTGATTGTGCTAGCTGGTGCTGTCTAGGCTAGAATTAGATGCAGATCTACTTAGGCTATTAGCTTGGTCATGATCTTAATTAGAGTGTAAAATTGATGATCTTCATTAAATCGCATATACAAGTTTTGCATTTACACAACTTAATTCCCAGCATATATAGCAGACACCAGATTTGAAGATAGATCAATCACCAAAGAAACTCATTTTGGCCAGGATGAACCAACTATTTGTGGTCAGGATGCTTGACAATCACCACTGGACACTCGACGTGTTTCGCACAATAATCACTCACGCTTCCAAGAAGTGCCCTGCAAATTAACAACACTCAAATTAATACTCAATATTCCAATTTATAACTAGTCAGTCAAATGATTGATAGGAAACCGGAATTGGTACTGGTAGCTACCTCTTGAAGAAACCATAGCCATGGGATCCCATGACCAAGGTATCAGCTCGAAGCTTCTCGACTGCACTGCAAATCACATCTTTCGGATCTCCGCTGCCAACCACTCTCTCGATATTTACATTGGCGTTGACATTGAAGTTTTTGTAGACAGCTTCAGCTCGTTGCATCACTGAATTTATCATGTCATTCCCGTACTTCTCCATCGCGGCGACTACATCGTTCTTCGAAAACATGTATCCTGCATAACATAACATGATCGGAATTAGGTCATGACCCAGCTACTATGTCTTAAACTCTTAATACATGAAAGAAAGTAAGACAGAGTAATGATCGAATCGGGGCTTAAGAGATCGAACCTGCAGCGTCATAGGAGGAATGAAGTGGAGGTGGTGGTTTGACATAGAGAAGAACAAGACTGGTACTGGTATTGGCAGCAGCAGTGGCTTTTTGAGAGGAAAGGTTTCCCAGACACCAGGAAAGTGCGTGCATGCTCTCTTCGCTCTCGTCCACTGCAACCACGATTTTCTTCATACTAATATCCCCTTCCATTCTTATGAAATGAAAACTAACTCTGAGTCTCTGACTGAAAGATGAGGAGATTTTGGACCTCAAGATGTTGTTGATGATAACACAATGGAGAAGGGCATCCAAATTTATAGAGGGTGGGTTTCTGCCGTGGGTTTATTCATAATTCTGGTTTTAATTTTGCTTTTGTGGGATTCGTCTATTATATTATATATAATCATTACAACTGCATGTTCCTAGTTTTGGAGTTCCACTCATAGTTAACTGTTACTAACTACACATCAAAACAGCTGGTCCATCCTTCTCGATGTGACTTAATTGAACCAAATTAATTAACTGCGCGACGCCGCAATTACTAGTGCAGCAAGTCGTCACGCTTATGTTACTATAGCAGTAGCAGACCGGCGACGAACTAATCAATCTTTCTCTAGCCATTGAATCATTGATGAATTAAGATTAATATCTCCTAACTTAGTTTGAATTTATATTTATAGAGAAACTTCATCTAATACTTTTGCATATCATTTTCTCTTTTTCTATACTCAATTGCAAAGCCAAAATTTAAGTGAGAACGTCTGCGGTCTGTCTACAATAGCGACCCTAGCCTCTTGATCGTGTTTGCCCGGGTTTAGGGTTACGGATGAATTTCAGTCAAAGACTCCATATTAATTATGGGTAACCAATTAGGAAGTGACTAGGAGATGACGTGTAAATTAAAGTCATGCACTAATTTGTTTATGGTATGGTAATAGTTATACAGCTTATGGTCAACATCGGGCTGAGCGTTGCACCAAAATAATATCAGAAGTGGTACCGCAGGCTACATTTGAAACAAAGTTTCAACTAAAGAAGCAGCCTACCAAGCATGTTACCATCAATCATCCAACTTCAGCAGCTACCTCATCCAATACAATAATTCACAGCTGGTGGCCCCCAATCTATATATAATATCTGGCTAATATATTAAGCCTAACAATATAAATATCAGATATTTAGTTGCATCCATTTTGGCTTTGTTTTTCTTATAGTAACAGAGACCAAAATATATAGCACCTGTCCTAAAATCCAAGGTGAATGAATGCATGATGGTAACAGATCATGCACTTTCCTTTGACAAAAGTGCTTCTTATTCTTATACATGGAGATATTTATGAAATAATTTAGATTCCATGTAAATCAACTACGATATTTATTTGTAGGGTTTAGTTTGCTACAGTATATTGTATATACGCAGGGACTGATTCAAAGTGGCAGGGTCCCAGATAATTGGCAATTTTGAAAGCGCCACACCCAAAACCAGAAGCCAGGCCAACAGAAATATTGGTTCGATCAATCACTCAATTTATATCTTCGATCGATCATGTCGTTTTAGTCCAAATCCATTGCTGTTACTAGTGCAACTTGATCTCATCTTCTCATCCATTTAACGAGTGGTCTCAAGAGTAACTCTATCATCTTCTTTAAAAACGACTTCATTAGCTAGAGAGCTACTTGTATGTTTGCATCTGCATGATTACATCTTTATTAAATACAGAAATAAAATTAATGAAAAAGATGTTAGAATATTCAATTTTAGGAGCACTGTATGTATTTTTGAAGAATAAAGAGTGCCACGTACACATAAAGTTAAAGAATATATAAATAGTGCATTTTTTTTTAATGAATAAGGGATTAGGCGATATTAGCTCCTTAGAGGCAAACGATGTAGGGAACAAGTCCCACCCTCTATCCCGAAGGAGAGGGGTTTGCCACACTCTGGGAACCCACCGCCCGTCCCCCTATTTTTATTTTATTAATAACATAAAAAGAAAATACAATCTAAAGACGGGAGACATAAACCTTACCCCAAAGCTAGAAAGAAAGACAAAAGGAAGTGAAAAAATTGAAGCAGAACCTCAAATTTGCCCAACTTCCAGATAATTAAACAGCTTACAAAGCAAAACAATAGAAGAAAAAACAAAAATTGCACTATCTGCCAAGAGAAGCCATCAGCACCCAGCTTCATAATGAAACCAAATAACCCCTGTAACATCATGTCCAAGTAAGAGTGCACTGTACGTATGGAGATACCGGGGATAGTCATGGTCTGCAATGAGCTACTGGCCGGGTGAGAAAGCCTCGAAGCCTTGGGCGTCAGTTGGGACATATTTGACATGTACTATATACTACTCGGTTTCTGAAGAAGAGTCTAGAAGAGAGGTTAATCAACGGACATGTCAACTATCCTTGGTACCCTTGATGCTCGGTAATCTCGTCCGATTGTCCATCACATCTCTTTGGGCACGTGGCATATATTGCTCAGTTTGGTACAAATTATATTTATAATGTTGAACTAACTAGTTATGCCTATGTGGTTAATGTTTCAGGTGTTGGCAAACCCTATATGATGGCAGCTAGGACGTGTACGTTAGGCTAATATCTTGATCGATCGAATATTACTTAGATGATACTAAAGTCTGTCCAGCAGTATCTATCTAATTCCGACATTGCGCGAGTGAGGAAAGATAGAAGTTTGATATAAAAGAAGACTGGCCTCGATAGTAAGATGTATTTTGGGGTTGGAGTTTCTATTCGGCTCATGCCCGAAGTAAGAGATGAGAGTGATGGAAACAACAAACAAGTGATGCTAGATGGCCGAGACTAGTCAGTTTGAGACATGATGGAGGAGCCCAATTGCAATATGGGGCCTGGCCCAAACAAAAGATGAGGTTTTGCCATCGACCAATATAGACAACTTTCTTCATGGAACTTGGTGTCCACTCTCGAAAGAGAAAACGAACAACAAGTGGTGTGGTGAACGTCCCCACACAAAGGGCAAGTTAGTGCCGACCTTGCCGAGCCAGCCTCCGAATTAGCCATCCCTATTCAGGCTATTCTCACTTTTATGTGTATTCCTATTCTGCCATTTGTCTTGGTCACTATTCCTACTGCTGTGGCCTGTGCCTAAAAAGATAATAATAATTAGATAAACCTGCGACCGTGAGAGAGACGATAAGACCAAAGATGATGGGAATTGGATAAGAACAAATGTCACAATTCCATATTTGCTTCTCCTCCTAGCTAAGTGGCTAATTCTATCATATATTATTTCCCACCATAATATATATCATTTTAATTTCCCTTTTAAAACTCTAAATATCAACAGAGGGCAAGAACATGCATCATCCCAAAAAAAAAAAAAGAGTCAAATGACTCAAATGGGTCCACCGAATCACATTCATAGGTGCTGCGCGTTTCCTGAGTCTTTTAATCATAGACGAGCGGGGCCCACTCCACTCCATTTAAATTCCAGATCAATTGTAACCGTTGATCCATGGCTCCTCGTTCAAACACAATTTGAATTCCCACCCCGATGGACCAATAAACAAAAAGTATCACAAAAATTTTTTTTCACTGGTAATCGGCAATTTAGAGCTGTTTTCCAATCAAATTATGTCGCCAAAGTCAGCATTGCCCCTCTGTCCTTTTTTTTTTTTTTTTTTTTTTTTGTGAAATATTTGGGTCCGCGTTACACCTCATCCCCTTTTTTTGTTTAACTCGCTTTACGAATGTTCCATGTCCTTAATAATCCTCCTCCTAATTTTGGGTTTCTTTTGTCTCCACAATTGTTTTTTTTTTTTTTTTTTTAAAGGGGCTGGTGTGGCTGCCCTCATACATTGATTAATGAAATTGCAGAATACAAGGGGGGACGTAGAGCCTGAACCCCAGATTACAATAAGCATAAAGAGAACATCCTGAAATAATACCAGAATTCTCCACAAATCTATGTATTCTAACAAGCACCAATTAGCAAATCTGTCTCCACAATTGTCCTTTACAGCACTATCCTTTTATTTGTTTTTGAAAATTACCCTTCCCTTCCTTTTATGGTATTAAACCAACCAATAGTCCAACATTTACATTCATAAAAACTAAATATGTTAGCTTACCCAATAAAACTCATTACACATAGTTAAAAATTTTAAATAAAAACAACATCATCAACAACAACAGCAACTACTACTTAAGAACACCACCTCAATTTGTACAACCAAAAGAAATACATCAAATATCCACAATCTCCTTCCGGTCATAGACTCCAATTCCACTACAATATGTTATACAAGGAATGGCCAAAGCACCAACTGCATTCCTTGGAGTGGTTTTTGTTCTTGCTTTGTAAGGGTTGAACATGTATGTGCTTTGTATGTTCCTTACCATTGCTATGTTTTATCTTCGGCACACCTCTGACCAAACCTAAGTAGGCAAAGTTCATCGATCTCTAATTGTCCATTTGTAAGAGTAAGATTTGCCTTGCTGTGATAATTCTGAGTTTAGAAATTTTGATCTTGTGATGCTCGAGAAGAGAGAGACGCAATAATATGGGCTTGAAACATTAGAGTTAGAGCATAGCTGTTAGCATGAACATATAGTATTGCTAGACAATCTCTACAGTATTGCCGAACACTCTTACAATCTCTAATGTATCCTCACTACAAGGAATTCGACCAGACTCTAAGGTCCTACAATTGGCTAATCACCACGATAGACTACTTCGATACTCGATAGTATATGCAATAGGGAGCGTCAACCCAAACAACTTCCTAAAAGGTGCAAACTTCTCAAATAAATTGAGTAGCTATTAGACTAATAGTTTTAATCATTGCCGCTAGACTCTAGCATTGGAGTTGTTCCCATCTTGTGTTTTTATGGAAGATCATTATTGGTTCTTTATGGATAATAAAGGGATAAAATGCTATCAAATCCACTTTTTTCTATAAGAAAAATATGTGAAGATTTGATTAGGATACATGTGACCAATGTAGTCACGTTGGGTATTGTTGACATAGTTGGAAACATGACTCAAGTTCAAATGACAATGAAGTTTCTTAAATGAGAAAGAAAATTATTAGAATAACTAATTAAAACCCAAAATTATATAACCTTGAAATCAATTATTATTATTATGTTCATGTTTTTGTTAACGTTCTAGACATATTTATAGTTGGAAGAAGAGTCTTTGACTGTACGTGCAAAATGCAAATGGAGTCCATACATACTTATGGCGTCGTCAATTGTCAGAGCCAGAACGCGTAACAGAAAGGTTGGCCAATTTTGACAAATCATATTCCCGCAAAGTGAATATTCATTTCTTTTCGGATAAATGAAAGGGCAGTTTTGGAATATCAGACATGTTTGTTTTATTTAAACTCCATTGTCTCTCTCTCGCTCTCTCCCCAATCAAAGCAAGAGAGAAAGAGAAAGAGAAAGAGGAAGTAAACACGCAGAGGAGTAGAGGACAGAGTTTTTGAAAATAAAGAGAGAGAGAGAGAGAGAGGCCTTTTCGAAAGTTGTAGAATTCAAAAAATATGGGAGATGTCATCATCATATACGTTGAGGATGAGCACGATTTCAAATCATGTTCATCATCAGTTTCGTCAGTCTGTAGGATTTGCCATGAAGAAGAATCCAACAACTTGGAATCTCCTTGTGCTTGCTCTGGAACTGTTAAGGTTAATTCAAACGCACACACTTGTTTTGCTTTTGCTTTTGCTTTTGTTCTTGTTTTATGGGGTGTGTTGAATTTGATACGAACAAGCTTTAACTGACAATTTTTTTTTTTTTTGGTTCTGTTTTGATTACTTGACTCCAGTTTGCGCACAGAGATTGCATACAGAGGTGGTGCAATGAGAAAGGAAACACAACCTGCGAAATTTGTCTCCAGGTAATTCATACATTCCTGGCTTCTTTTCTTCCTTCTAATTCTTTTTCTGTTTTGTTTCTATGAAATGAATTTGGGCGGCCTGCTTGGTGTTTACGAATTTGACTCTCGGAAATGGAATTGGGTGGAATGTCATTTTTTGATTTTGAGATGATCAACCCACGTTTGCATCGTTTTCTGGTTTGTCTGGATTCATGGGCTGCTTCCAAAAATTCGTCTTTTCTTTCAACTTTTTTTTGTAGTTATCTTCAAGCCCGTCTCTTTCATTTTCTCCTGGGTTTTAGAATATTAGTGCCTTCCTTGCGATGCAAACGTAAATAACACTTCCTAGCTAATGGGTTTCTATGAAGGAATCCTGATTCTTAGTTGGTTGCCTCAATATTAGAATTCAAGGAATATAATTAAATACGTATTTGGTCATTTTCAGTTAGTTATGCTAGCTAGCTTAGCTTAGAAGTGAAACTTCTTTGTGTTCTTAATGAGAAATATTTAACCTTAAGAGGTCAACTCAACTTTATGAGGTTCAGCTCAACTAAACTCAACCATAAATGAATTAAATTATTTGTGCAGAAGTATGAACCTGGATACACAGCACCTCCTCCAAAGAAGTCTCAGATGGATGAATCAGCAGTAACCATCAGGTACATTAGTTTACTGTTTTACTTTTCACAGAATGTAAATAATTTCTTGGTGGAGGTTAGAATTATTTACTTACATAGGGCGGTTGCTTTTATCCGCATTCTCGTTGCTTGGGAAACAGACAAGAGTTTTATTATATTTGATTGCAATCCAAGGTTCAAAATGCATATGCAGGCAGGAGAGAAACTTAATTATAGTTAAAGGCACGTTTATTCCAATAGTGTTAGAATTAGAGAATAAGTCAGAACTGATTAGTGTATTAATAACATGGGATGACTAGTATTGAAACTCTTAACACAAAAGATAACATTATGATTTTTGGCATTTTCTGACATCCTCTGTAATTTTATATGTGATTGTCATTTACAGAGATAGCGTGCGGGTTCCTAGAAGAAGAGAGCAAGATGAGGAATCAGCAAGCCCCAGATTAGAGAGGGTATGCTCGTCTACTGCTGATCGAAGTGCCAATTTTTGTCGATCACTCGCTCTCCTCGTAAGTTTTTTTTTTTTTGTCCGATCATTCATTCTCTAAGCGCATTTAGCCCTACATTTTAAGTGTATTCCACGTTCGAATCCTCCCAAATATAATTTTCGATGGATCACTTGCTAACTTTGAAATTAAAGCTAAAATGTTTATGCACCACCAAGTTTGAGCAAACTTAGTCTCCACGAAAAAGAATGCGCGTGCCAGTATGGGGTTTAATGGAGGAGATGTAGCTCACCGTTATCCCCAGCTATAGTTGACCAAATCAAAGCCATAATGATAAATTGACTAATTGCTCTCCATGTGGCAACTAGATATGTAGTCTTAGCAGTAGACTGACCTTGACAGTGGACTGGCATCTATCTAATATATGACGGTTTTGGCTTGCAGTTTACGGTGGTTTTGCTTGTGAGGCACCTCTTTGTGGTGCTTACTGGTAGTGACGAAGAATACCCCTTCGCCCTTCTTACTGTAAGTACTAAACACAAGTTGACAATCTATCAGTTCAGTAATGGTGATGCAGTTAATAAGGGTGCTGATCTAAGTTTCGACTTTGCAGGTACTTATTCTAAAGGCTAGCGGAATTGTCCTACCTATGTATATATTATACCGAACAATCACAGCAATTCAGAACAGCATCCATCAACAATATCAATATCATTACCAGGAGGACTCCGATGATGATGATGAGACCTCAAACCTCGGAGAAGATGACCACCACCAAGAAGATGCCGATCATCATCAACAAAGTGCAGTTTAATAAAACACAACCAAGCCACACCTGTAATTTTTTCATTTTTTCCTTTTCCATCTTGTAACAGAGCATATCACATCAATGCTCTCTCATCTGATGTCTTGAGTCTTGACATATAAATGAAAAGAAATATCGATTCTTTTTTTCTTTCTATTGGGATTCTCAGGCTAAGGTAGGGCTCCCCTTTGCCCATCAAACCTCCAAGAAAAAGAAAAAGTAGAAGTAGGTTGACATACAGCAACTCAGCAACTGCATTTAGGTCAGTACTAGTAGGATGAACAACCAAATCTACCAATTGTATTCACGTTGGAAATGAATCAACAAACTTCGGCCTCAGCCAGGCTCTTGAAAATATGAACCAATACATTGACATTACAACTACCATCTACAATTGAAGAGGAGGATAACTACTTTCTCCTCAGATCGACAAATAAATTGCCCCAAATCTTTATGGTAAATCTAACTTGGAAGCTAAGGAGCTGGTCAATCCTACCAGCAAACGCAGGTCATCTGCATTCTTTCTTTCAGTTAACATTCTATCAAAAATGACTGAACTTGCACTCCAACACACTAGTTGGTAAGACAATTAGCAAATGGCTACTGAGTAGTGAAGGAAGTTGTCAATATCCTCATGGAGTGCCAAAATTTAGTTACCTGAGACTTGGAAAGTACTAAAAGTGCACCATCTCAACTTTGTTGCTCAAGCAATCTTGCTTTATGCCAAACTTTCAGTCAGGGAGTCAATGTCAATGCCCTCAGCTGACTCGTGACTAGTCAACTTTGCCACGATGTTGGTAAACTTTTGGATGCAATCAACCATCTTGTCAACTGGACTTTGAAAGGGAAAGCTATCTTCAGAATGCTTCAAGTGTTTACCATATGCAGCTTTGAATTCCCTGGACTTAGCAGCAGCTTTTTGAAGTACAGCAATAGGAAGTCCTGAAGCAAAAGATAGTAAGAACCGGAGCTCTGTTTCAAAGGAAACAATTAGTGAATTGACTAATAATTAAAAAAGAGTCAAATTCACAGGTACCGCAGAGCTTTTATAGTTTGCAACAATGTTTGATACTCATAAATTTTCCCAATCATGCACACATCATATTCTCTGCCACATGCATAATAAATTGTCCATTAACTACACTAGCTGGGAAAAATGCTTCATTAGTCGAGGAATACTGCAGAAGAGACTGTGATGGTGCCTCAGATTTAGATCAGTTATGCTATTTTAGATCAGAGGAGAACCAGTATGTACATCTTCACTACTAATTGTACCAATGTCCATTTGTTCTTATTGTCCAAGACCAATGTCTTGCTAATTAAGAGTGGTTTAAGTAAAAGGACTGGTGGAGAATAGGGCTCATCAACCTAGACTAAAGTTTGAAACAGTGGCCATCACTGGAACAAGATTTGATGGGAAACAATCTGGGATAAATGTGAATAAAATGAAAGATAAAACGGCGGTAGAAAATAACAATGCTTTTAACAGTGGACAATCCATTGCTAAAATTATGTACTTTATTAATCAACTGATTATTGGTTTCTACACAATGATCTGATAAACGTGCACTTTGGAAAATCATGATCGTCAGTTGTCAACTGTCATTTGAGTTCAAGTAGAGATGCTGCTCTTTAATATAATTAATTACTTCATCTGCAGTCAGATATTTTATCGACAACCCTCTTGAGATGCAATCCCTGAATTACATTGTAAATTGTCAGTTCATAATTCCTCTTAATATTTTTGTCAACGAACATATCATCTTACCTTACTCTTGTGGAGCTTATTTGGTTTGGTACAAGCTCATCCACAATTCTTATGTTACCCTGTAATAAAGATGACATTTAGTAGAGTTAACAAGCATTAATGGACCACAAAGCAATTGACTGTAAAGACGGTTTAAATCAAAACTATTCAGGCAACAAAAGGTTATACTTTGTGAGGCATTAAAAGGTTTCAAGAAAAAGGTTATAACTCCCGAAAACTTTAAAACCATGATGACTGAAATCCTAGTCTTTTCATTCAGACCAAGTGATTTCCATAATATATTCACACAGACACACAGACACACAGACACACACACACGTATGTATTCAGTTATATATGCATGAGCCAAGAAGACCCAGGTGCAAATTTCATCTGGTTCATTACATTGTTTTAGTTAATAGTTAACTAAATGTGCAGCTGAGCAAATCCCAGCGTTTTAAACCACCGAGTGAGAGTTTGATTAATTTTCAGACTATACAAGCACAAAACTGGAAAACCAAAGATGGAGTTACCCTATTCTCCCTCAAAATATCATCATTTGACATTATCTTGTCAACATCTTGTCCCTCCCTGCGAATGCAAACCACACCATAATCTCTACATATGCTCCTGACCTGATAAACAAGGACAAGGAGTTATGGCAGATAACGTTCTGTTTTGACCAGAAATGGATGAAGTCCATATCCCACTATAAATTTTTCCACTAAAGTTTAAACTTGTGTAATTGTTGGAAGTAATGATCAAATCATCTTCATATGCCACCTTTTGATGTACATAACACTCTTCAATTAATAAGTTTCTGAACTAATAAAGTTCTCTACAAGGGGTAACATAGTAAGTACAGGAAGATGAGAATAGGCTAAACATTATCACTATATTACAGACATACCTGGTCTGGAATCCAAACTCCAGGAATGCTAAAAGAGTGGAGTAGATCAGAACCACAGACAAGCACGCACTTCAGGGATTCTATCAAGAGTAGGACAACAAAAAATTGTCATACTTCTAGTGAAGAAGTAGATATGTATACCGGGTTCAAAGTTGTCATGCATTAAGTTGATCAAGCAAAGTCCTCGAAGAAATATGTGATAAATTAAGTGCTAGAGCCTAGAGCTTATACGGAATTAGAGCTTTATAAGCTACAATATGTTGAGAGTGAGCAAGCAAGTGTCCAGGGCAAACAACTCCATTTGAAAAACAGGGTTTCAAGTAGCAAAGCCTTCCCGGCAATTTCCTATTACATTATAGCCATATAGCTTTTGGGCAAGAATAAGCAAATGTGCTTGGAACTCCTGTTTATATGCATACATAAAAAAGAACAATCTATGTGATGATAAATTCTAATTATTCAATTCAATCGCTTAGAAGCAAATAAGGGATCACAGTTTTGCAAACATTACCACCGGGTATCAGCCCAGACTCAGACAAGAAACCCTTGATTCTAGACAGTACTGTTAAACATCGTTGGAAGGTACTTTGTCTTGCCTGTAAAAAAACTAACATAAGTACACAGCAGAATTGCAAGATATAGACAGTACTGCAGAACAAAAGTATGACCCAAAATTCCAGGTCCAGGAGGACCTGTACAGTGCACCGAGAGAGAGAGAGAGAGAGAGAGTTACCTCCCATGGATCAACCATTACAAACTCTGAACTTTTGCAGGCTAGATGACACAACTGTATACGATGTTCAGCAGATATAAGTCCCTGCATAGCCAACCAAGTGAGTACTTTGTCAGACCATGTCAGTGAATGTAATACTGGGATATGTGATATCTGAGTACCTGATCTTATGACTTAGTCGCTTAGCTACAAAACTTTATGACTCAGTCACTTAGCTACAAAATTTTATAAGGCAGAAATAGGTAACCAAACATCAGCAAGCACTAACAAATTCATCCAAGTAACCCATTGTGCTTATGCAAGCTCTTTCTACTCAAGCCTACAGAGAAACTATTAAAGGTTACATACCCTCTTGTTGTATGCATCATTAACAGGTGAAATATAACCTCCAATCACACAAAAGCCTTCAGAATTCAATGCGTCTCTCGCCAGTTCTGTGCACAACAAAAGAAAATGATCAAAATACAGCAGACTTGTAATTTCAGTGGAAGTCGAGATATCCCAAAGTTGTAGAAAGACTACTCACTTAAGACACTCATCAACATAACAAAAGTTGCAAACACTAAATGATATAAATGAGCCATTGATAAGACGGTTTACAACAAGTAGGCATTTCATACGCTTCACTGTAGCCAGGCCTTATCTATATTTTAAAACACTATATATTTGACATAAAAGAAACAAGTTCACTGCAAACCTGCAATTCCATCCTTAACTTCAAAAATGAGATTCATTTCTTGTTTTATGAAATATAAAGGAAATACATATGCTTGACTAAAACCTTAACCTATCCAAGAGAAAGATGACATGACTAGTTGTCTCATCGGTGAAAACTCCAAAAATTAGCAGAAGCTTAATAATATATACCAGAGCCCACAAAAATTTCAGTTTTAAATGATATTGGTCTATTAACAATGACTCTGATTTTGATGATTGAGTTGCCGCATCGTGTCACTATGATGATGACATAGTAAGACTATTTTAGCACTTTTAATAAAAGTTTCTCAACTATAACCTAACAGGCAATCGTCATTTCATCATCATAATCCCTCACACCAGAAACCTATGAGTCTATTACCCAATGCAAAACAGAGTACAACCTGCTATACGTAATTTCAAAATTTGGCAATCAAACGTGACAAAAAATAATAATAATAATAATAATAATGCAGGTCTAACTTACCAAACATTCGTAAATGCATGTAGGTAGGAGGATTGAAACTTCCAGTTAATGAGAAAATAATAAAGAAAATAATAATAATGCTGGAGTAACTTACCCAACATTCGTAAATGCATGTAAGTAGGAGGATTGAAACTTCCGGGTGCTACTAGAACTACATATTTCTTGTCCCTAATAGAGTAGAGAGGGAGTCAACATATTTTCAAGCAAATTACACCTTATAGTATAAATTTTATGAACCTAAAAACATTCATCATTGAAAATTCACAAATAAACGCAGTTTTGCTGCAAAGTAAAAATCTACTGAGCTAAAAGATAGATAGGAATAGGAGTAGCTAAATTACAGACCAAAACAGAGAAAAACAAATTAACAAACACATTATGGTGTTTATGCAATTCCTCCTTGTACTAAAATTCTGTCTAAATCAATTCTGCAAAAGCCAACATATCCAATCATTCCAATAGTACCAAACAAACCACAAATAGTGATATAATACCAGATGAGGTAGACATACTTGTCGTCGTGATTAACCAAATGCATAGCCAATTTACTAAGAGGCAGAGGGATATCCATGACACCTGGAATAATTAATAAAAAGAACAAATTAAACAACTGTAATCCCTTGTTTTCACAGAAAGAGTTAACCCCAGGTTTATTGTCACCCCTTAACTCTCAAGTTATTTATCAATTTTTTTACAGCATACTCCTAAAACCCTACTGAATGTGTTATGTCTCTAACAGCCTCTCTATTTGCTCAACCTGTTAATTCTCAAGCTATCAAATTTTTACAGTATGAAAACCCGCAATGAAAAACAAGAATTTCCCTCCACTTGTTACACTTTCCTTCCAACCAAACACAGCACTCACAAGAATGCAACGAAATCATATTCAAAGGTACCCAATTGGCAATAAACACAAAAAAGCCAAACCCAGATTAGAAAATTGGCAAAACCAATGGAAAAATCAGTACCCGTTTGAGATTGAAGAACTACAGATATCTCTCCTTTTAGCCACGTGGACCTGATTGTGCTTCTGTCCCAAGCTCGGTAGACGCGGCAGCAAGACTGGTAAGCTTTGAAATAAGAAAAGAAAAAATGATACGGTAGTGTTTTTATATTAATCTATTTACCTATTGGAAGAGTAGAAGTTAAAAGGGTGTAAATTCCAGGCTGGTATTTTTATTTTTATTTTTATTTTTATTTTTATTTTTATTTTTATTTTTATTTTTATTGGTCTGAAGGAAGTTTCCAGGCTGTAAATTCCAGCTTGGACACGGCTGGTTTCCTATTTCTACTTGGACACACACGACCTCCCTAATCGTATCGGGAAACAGAATATGAGTGTCTGTCTATAAATAGGTGCCACTGCCTGGAAATGCACACCAAAACCCCAATCCCCTAAACCCATACAGCCCCACTCCGGCCATCTTCCCCCAAAACCCTAGACTAAACCAACCCCACCTCATTTTCGCGCCAATTCACCTCCAAAGGCGTCGGCATCGCCGTCCCCACTCCACCCCCGGCGCAAATCATTAACGTCGACAAACCAGGATGGATTGCCACGAATGCCGCTTTCAAACCGATGTGGTGTTCGACCACTCCACCGGCGACGCCGTCTGCAAAAACTGCGGCTTAGTGCTTGAGTCCCACTACATCGACGAGACCAACGAGTGGCGAACCTTCGCCGACGACAATAGTCACGACGACCCTAACCGTGTTGGTGCAGCCACCAACCCATTACTGTCCGGTGGCGGACTGTCCACCGTCATGGCCAAGCCCAACGGAGAGGTCCTCCGTGCTCCGAATAGGGATCCGGACCGGGGCTTGATAATGGCCTTCAAAACCATCGAGACCATGTGTGATAGGTTGGGCCTTGTGTCAACCATCAAGAACCGGGCAAATGAGATGTACAAGACTCTTGAAGATCACAAGTGTAGCAAGGGAAGAAACCAAGATGCATTATTGGCTGCTTGCCTATACATTGCTTGTAAACAAGAAGACAAGCCCAGAACTCTCAAGGAAATCTTCTCCGTCGCGAATGGAGCCTCAAAGAAAGAGATTGGTAGAGCAAAGGAATACATAATCAAGCAACTGGGGTTAATGGAGAAGCCATTTCAAGTAGCAAATGCTGGGGACTATATGAGGCGATTCTGTTCCTCTCTTGGCTTGAACAATCAAGCAATCAAAGCAGCTCAACAAGCTGTGCACAAGTCGCAAGAATTTGATATAAGGAGGAGCCCTGTATCGATAGCCGCAGCAGTGATTTACATCATCACTCAGCTTTCAGATGATGGTAACAAGAGGCCTCTCAAAGATATCGCAGACGTTACAGGAGTAGCACCAGCAACTATCAAAAATTCATACAAAGACCTTAGTCCTCATGTATCTGAAATAATACCCAACTGGTATCATCTGAATTTGTCAAACACTTGATTGAGGGTTTATGGCCGAGAAACTAGATAGCAGTAGACCGACCTTGACAATGGACTGGCGTCTATCTAGTATACCATATGTATGATGGTTTTGGCTTGCATTTACTGTGGTTTTGCTTGTGACTTGTGAGGCATCTCTTTGTGGTGCTTACTGGTAGTCTTCGCCCTCCTTACTCCAAGTACTAACACAAGTTGACAATCCACCAGTTCAGTAATGGTGATACTGTTTTAATTCCTAAACCCTAAACCCTATATGTACATATTATACCCAACAATCACAACAATTCAATATCATCAACAAACTGCAACTCAGCAACTGCATTTAGGTTACTAGTAGGATGAACAACCTAATCTACCAATTGTATTCACCTTGGAAATTAATCAACAACCTTCGGCCTCAGCCTGGCTCTCAAAAATTTGAACCAATACATTGACATTACAACCATCATTTACAATTGAAGAGGATAACTACTTTCTCCTCGCTTCGACAAATATATTGCCCCAAATCTTTGCGGTAAATCTAACTTGGAACCTAAAGAGTTGGTCAATCCAACCAGCAGACGCAGGCCATATGCATTCTTCTTTCAGTCGGACATTCTATCAATGACTGAACTTGCCCTCCAACAAATGGTTCCCGAGTAGTGAAGAAAGTTGTCAAAATCCTCATGGAGTGCCAAAATTTAGTTACCTGAGACTTGGAAAGTACAAAAAGTGCACCATCCATCTCAACTTTGTTGCTCAAGCAATCTTGCTTTATGCCAAACTTCAGTCAGGGAGTCAATGTCGATGCCCTCAGTAGACTCGTGACTAGTCAACTTTGCCACGATGTTGGTAAACTTTTGGATGCACTCAACCATCTTGTTAACTGGACTTTGAAAGGGAAAGCTATCTTCAGATTGCTTCAAGTGTTTACCATATGCAGCTTCGAATTCCCTGGACTTAGCAGCAGCTTTTTGAAGCACAGAAATAGGAAGTCCTGAAGCAAAAGATAGTAAGAACTGGAGCTCTATTTCAAAGGAAACAATTAGTGAATTGACAAATAATTAAAGATGAGTAAAATTCAAGGTTCCGCAGAGCATTTATAGTTTGCAACAATGTTTATGTCCAGGAATAATGCAGATGAGACAGTAAAGGTACCCCATATTTAGATCATTTTTGCTATTCTAGATCAAAGGAGAACCAATAGTTACATCTTCACTACTAATTGTACTGACTTGTGTTAAGGATTCTTGTATGGAACCCATAAAAGCAAAGATCCTTACCAGCTAACCGGGCAATGTTGACACCATAGCTTTTAGGACAAGCACCGGGAGTCAATCTGTAAAGAAATGTCACTTCTTCTACACCAGCATCTCCATTTCCAACATGGCATGCCATATGGCAGAGTGAAACCTAATTGGATAAACACAGAAGGCAATATTTAAAGAGACAGATGCAGATAAAAAAAAATATCAAAAATGTAAACCCTAGTGGTTGTTATTCAATCCAATACATGATCTTATTAAGAACCGTGTTACAATACTCAGCGACAGAAGAAAAAGACCTTACCTGAGAATTATTCTGATAATCAACAGCTAGCCGGTGATAGTGAGTAGAAAACATTCCTCGACAGTGAACCTTGCGGACAAAATGTTCAAGAACTGATTCCCTGACAATTTAGTGAAAATCAATCTCAATAACTGATTTTGTCAAAGCCAAAAGCATATATAAATATTCAGTATGATAGTATGATGGACACTTACGCAATGGCTTGTCCATCTGAAGTTGATGTCCCTCGTCCAAGTTCATCCAGTGCTACCAATGAGTTACGAGTAGCAGATGACTGCATAGAAATTGAAATATAAGTTTAAAACAATAAAATGCTTAAATCAAAACTATGTAGTTATAAATTTTGGCTCATCAGAATTATACACTTCAGGACCCAGGGAACTGACACACAGATGAGACATATAGTTCGACATTTTTTTTATAAGCTTTCATATATTTGAGTAACTAAGAAAACAGATGTGCTTTTGAACTTCTTCATAGAGTGCTATCATGGTCAAGATCAGATGTGGATAAGGTAACAGATCAATCCTCAGTAATATTTCATTTCTATTCATGAGATATATCAATCATATATCTCCAAATTTGACAAAAATACAAAAATAAATCTCCAAATGACATGGCAAGCATCAATCAAATGTGTTCAAATGATTAATTTTTTATGGTTGCTTTCTCTTTCCTGAGAAATCAGTAGAGTACATTATAATATCTAGCTATTTTGTGCTGAGTTACCATCAAGATTAAGGGAATCTCACCAGCATTGTTGCAGTTTCTGACAGCTCCGTCAGAAATGTACTTTGGCCTACCATGATATGATCTTTAGCACCCATCCGAACAAAGATTCGATCAACAGGAGACAGCTCAAAGCTCTCTGCAGGCACATCTGCTCCTAACTGACGAACAAAAAGCAATGAAATGACTACAAATTAGAGGCAAAAATTACCAAGTATAAATCAGACCACAATAAAAGACTACCATCTTACCTGGGCTAAAATCACAGCCAAGCAAACTTGGCGAAGCAGAGTTGACTTCCCACCCATGTTAGGGCCAGTGAGAAGGACAAAGCTTGCATGACCAGAACCTCCAAGAGTAATGTCATTGGGGACAAATGTACCTTTTCCTAAAGAATCACTTCTAAGAACAGGATGTCCCAAACTATTTGCGGACAAGAGGGGTACTTCATCTGTATCTGATGAACTCATGATAACAGGCCGACAGGTGGGTCCCTCATAATAATCACTTGCAATTGCTAGACTGATTAAAACATCCAGTTCTACAATAATATGTAGGGTCAACATCAGCCATGGACGAAAGATAAACACCAAACATTTTAGATTCATGGAATTGTTGACTGCAAGGGCAATGATAGCATACCAGCAGTCACAGAGACCAACTGTCTCCACTTAATATGATGCTCGCAGAATTGTCCAATTAACCTCTGCAAAATGCTTTTAAGTGAGGACTCCCTATCAGATTCAGCTTGTGAGAGCTCAGTCAATGACTTCTTAATATTTGGTGTCCAGTACCTAAAGAAACCCTGCATTTTTAAGGAAGAAAGAGAAGGAAGACTGGTTATCTAACATATAACAAACATCTAGTCTGTTTTATTCATCATCTACAAGTTCTCTATTACCTTTTTGGATGAACGTAATTCATAATCCTGAGGTATACTCTCACGCAAACTTTCTGGAACTTCCAATAGGTATGCGTCTTTTCCAATTGTGACATAAGTGATCTGTAACCAACCAACCAACCAACAGAATACCACATTTTGGTGAAATTGAACTTAGAAGCACCAAATATTACCAAATTGTTTCCTAGACGTTCTTACCGATTTATCTCCGAGTAATTCTCTCTGTTCTTCAAGGTACTTAGTTAAATGAGACTCGATCTCTTTTACTTTTCCACATGCAGCATCGTATTCAGTATCAACTCCTTCCTGAGGTATTATACGACCTGAACTATTGGCTTCTACCCAATCAAAGCCATCCTTGAAGTGCTTTAAAACTGAATTGACATTAGGAAGACCTTTACCTGCAAACAATGAAATACCAAGATTTTTGAAAACAATGAATAATATATATGCATATACCAAAACAAATAGAAGAAGCCAAACTATTGAAATTATACAAATCGTCAATTACAAACACAAAAAGCAAATAATACCAGGTGTCAGCAAATGATGAAGTTGTCGAGATTCAACATTTCCCAAGTTGACACCAAGAGAGCAACTTGTTGCCACCATTAATTCACAACCGCGTAGAGCTGTAATAAACTCCTGGAGCTGTTTTTTGGCGGCATCCTCATATAAAACCACTTTGTTTGCATTCCTTCCACTAGCTTTACTGCATTCCATCACATTCAGTTTAGTGAAAATCATTCTTTTGAACCATCAGTATGGTATCAATAAGCATATGTTTACTATAGTTGTAATTTGACATTAAAACCAACTGGCTGTTTCTAGCATTACCTGCTAGCGAAGACCCGTGCAAGCAAGCGCTCCAAGTCCGGAAGCCTAGCCATTGCTTTTTGAAATTCAAGTGCGTGAGGAAGGTTGATTCCCTACAAAGAAGCATACATTAGAAAATTTGTATGACAACAAAGGCCAAAGTGCATGGCGTCCAGTTTAAGCCCTTTGCATACTTTATACATTATACATTGAAGAACAAGAAAGAAAGCTAGAGCACCAGCAAGATCTTGGAAAATTTCAGCGGCAGGGAAAAGAAAATTGAAAGAAAAGATGTCTATGACATTTACCCGTAAACTTGAGACAGCATCCTGGCGTTCCTTAATTGACTCTACATGATACAGAGGTCTCGCAAGCCATGTCTTAAGCAATCTCTTCCCAAATGCAGTCACACAGTGATTCAATTGCGCATACATTGTCCTGCAGAGAGAAATACAATAACTAAGAATTCAGATTTCAATGAAAGAAAACAAGAAAATTTTAACTAGACATAAAACTTTTACCCTGAAGAGTCTCCATTTCTGCTGTTTTCAAAAATCTCCAGGTTCTCTAGAGCAGCTGCATCGAGAACCATGTATGGTTTTGATATGATACCACCAAAACCAGAACTTGGAAGTAACTCAAATTTTGCAAATCTAAGCAATGTCTCTTCTAGAAAAGCCTGCTTTAAGTAGAAAAGAACACCCCCAAGAGCTGAAAGTGCACAGATGCCATTCTCCCCGGCTCCCACAAGCTCAGACAATACATCTGGCAGGCAGCCCAAGCCATCTTCTTCCATATGAGAATCATCAGCACGGCTATAGATACTTTTAACTTCACAAACAGTTCTCTCAGCATCCCAGAATTCCAGAAGTGGAACCAACTCATTCACTAGTGGACTTCTTGTATGTCTTAGCAGTACTTTTTCTGTCTCAGGACTAAGTAGTTCTGCTGGTTTTACTAGTTCCACGGGCCTCAATTCAGACAAGAGACAAGACAAGGCACTGCACTCTAAATCATCTGCAAACTGGCACATGGATAAACAATAGTCAAAAACATAACCATACATACACTTGTGACTCATTAGGCAGCCAAAGTACAGAGTACATTATGATATATGGGCAGAAATTGCAATAAGGATTAAGGAATAACAATATCAGAAATCTGATAATCCCATATGTCCTCAGACAGCTATAAGAAATATGGGAAATGAAGAGAGACCAATTACAGCAGGCACACATTCTGACATATAAGAAGCAAACGACAAAGGACATTATCATATATGGACACAAGCATGAGAAATCTTATTTGGCTTACGAGCAGCAAAAAGGAGTAGCAATATCACAATTCTGACGATCACATATGTCCTCAAACAGCTAACAGATAATGAAGAAAGACCAATTAGAGCAGGCACACATTTCCAAACAAACACAGGCAAAAGATGACATATTTTGATCCTACCTGTCCAAGAATAACCCTACTGGTAGCAACATCAACCACACAAACTCCAAAAATACGCTCGCCATTTTGGTTTGCTAAATTTTGAGAGGTTTCAGTCACTGCCATTAGATAAGAAGCATCAGGGTTTGCGGACAGCATCTCTCCCTCAGTTAGTGTTCCTTTTGTAACTACTGCACATACTTCACGTTTCACAACCTGCAAAGAAAAACTCAAAAGTTTGGACCAGTTTTCATGAATACCTTCAAGATGAAAATGAAATTATATGGTGCATTGTAATGAACTTTGAAAATAGGTTATCAACAGGTGGCTGTCCTGAGAGGAGAAGAAAAAACATACGCGTATAACGGATAAGATTAGTTTCACTGAAAACTTCAGAGATTCTATGCAAAATGAGCATACCTTATCTTTAGAGCCACCCTCTTTGCGACGAAGCTCCATCTGTTCAGGTGTTTCTGTCTGCTCTATGACAAGAACTCGGTAACCCTGCTATGCCAATGAAAATGTTAAACTTTGATGAAGTTACAAAAATGTCTCGAGATATAACAACAAGAATAAAGCTGACCTTCCTAGCCAGTTTCTCCACATTCATTGAAAAGTTCTTCTCTGGAAATCCACAATGGGGTTGTTCACCCTAATTTTAAACAAGGTCAAATTACTACTTGGGAAACAAACAACTAAAAATTTCTATAGAATCCCAAACAATGCTGATAAAAAATTCAGAAGAGAAAAGCTTGTATCTCTTACATTGGACGCCTTCAAAATAAATTAATCTTAACACTGAACGGTCAAGATCCAAAGTTATGTCTCCACACACACAATAGTCAGCATCAGGATAAAGTTTCAAGATCAATTACCTTCATATATTGAAGATCAAGTTCTTTTGCTCCTATATGTGCATCCATTTCAAAAAGTTCATAGAACTTGCCCAACTGCACAAAAAAGAAAACAAAAGGAGAAGATTTTCATCATTCGACTAGAGCAGTTACCCTGAGAATTTGTGTGCCATAACATACCACTACTTGGATACCATAAAGGACAAGCATACCTTGAAAAATAGAACTTTGTCCATGTGCTTTGATTTAAACTCCCACCATTGTCTCTGAATACATACCACTAGATTAATATTGTTCATGATGAAAAAGTGCCTCAAATCTCTTTACACCACCTATTTAACGAAAAGTAATTACCTGGCAACCTGATAAACTTTTTAAGAAATCAGGAGGTAGATATAGAGTTCTTGGATCATAATTTGCTTACACCACCTATTTAACGAAAAGTAATTACCTGGCAACCTGATAAACTTTTTAAGAAATCAGGAGGTAGATATAGAGTTCTTGGATCATAATTTGCATCCCCAGGTTGTCTTTTTTTGGCATCCTTGCGTTTTCTGTATCCAGACCAAAAAGCAATTGAATACATGTATGAAGCTCAGAATCAACACAAACATTTGCTAAATGCCTCCAAATAAGAAAATAAATTCAGATTTGGCATGCTAATGTGAAAATATTCCCTTTTATTATGATCTCGGGGTGACAACAAATATGGTGACTCATGTTGTCAGTATAGCATTGCACCATAGCTCTAAGGTAAGTGTGAAATTAACAGTGATGCAATAACAAAATAGCCATTTTCTTGTATCACTCTTCAATCTTCATATTCTTCTCTTTTTTATTTTTTATTTTTTATTTTTTATTTTTAATTTTTAATTTTTAATTTTGCACAATGACCAATTAAAACAGGCATACAATGGGAGAGGCCTAGGAATGCATAATGAGTAAATTTAAGAACTTACTCCCCGAGGAAATGGAACTTGTCAGCTTCACGCTTGCTAAACCTTTCTGAGGCATCACCAATATTGATACCATTAACCGCCTTTGTGCCTACAGTTACGCACACTCAAATTCAGTAAGGCATTAGACATAAACCTATATTATAAGGCTGTCATTGCCATATGCATAATCACATTATTGATTCTAGGTAGAGTGACCAAATCAAGGTATATTAACTTGGGCATCCTGTGATGGCACTGAAAAAGGTATATCTAAATAAATAGAGACAAAAATGATTGTAATGAAATACAATCACATCCACATTTAGCCTGACAACATAGTTCAAATTGGTACAGTAGTCTTGGCAATTTAATTCTGATTGTGGAATATTCTAAAGTCTGGCAAAGAATAACAATTTCAATATAGAAATGACAATTCAAGCAGACCCATAATCATGAAAATACACGCAATTTAAATAAGCAAAGAGAGCCAAAAGGAACCCCCATTGAAATGTAGCGATTTTGTACAACAAAACATCCATTATTCCTTGTATGGCACATTTCTCTATCTGTAAACAAAATCAAATAAAACAAAATTAGAACTCAGATAGCTACTACTTACTCTCAGCAGCATTAGTAGTAGTAGTAGGCTGAATCAAATTAGGCTTGAGGCCATTAGTGGCTACATGTCCACCAGTCTTGGTCTTCTTAGCAGACCCCAAATTCCCTCCAGCGCTCAACTTCCGTTTACCACCGGAGCCGCCGCGCCTTCCTTTGGACTTGGGCTGGAGTCCCTCATCATCATCATCATCATCATCATCTTCCTCATCCTCCAATTCCATAACCTCGTCTTCCTCCTCAACTAGTTCCTTTTCCACACTCTTTCCCCAATCCTCATCGCCGGAATCATCATCATCATCATTACTGTCTTCCTTGTCCTCCTCCTCCTCCTCCGCCTCGGGAGTGGGCAAAGGACCTCGCCGCAAGCGCTTCAAGGTCTGGACGGTCTCTTGAATCCACTCGATTTTCTCGGTGGCCAAATCCAGAGTCTCTTCATCGCCATCGTCGTACTGAAGTAAGTGCTTACCACTCTCCTTATTGAACAACTTGACACAGCCTTCGTACCAGGCCCTATCACTCGCCCAGTACACCTTGATCCTCTTGCCGACCACCTCTTGGCCGTACAACAATTTCTTCGGATTGGGATTGGGCTTAGGCTTCGATTGGAGAGGCGAAGGCGTGGTGGAGCTAGGGCTGGAACCCGGGCTGGGTTTAGATTTAGATTTAGGGATTGGAGATGGAGAGGAAGTGGCTTTGGCGAAGAAGGAAGTGATTTGGCGCTGTGGGTTAATCAATGGGGATGTGCCGTTGCTTCGACGTAGGCCTGGCATTTGAGCCCGTGACCCGCAAACCCGCCCGAAACCCGCACGGTAAAAGCCCGCACGAACCCGCCCATTTATTAAATTCGTGCTTAGAAAGCCCGCACGCAAAAAGCCCGCAAATTAACGGGCCTTGCGTGCTAAGCCCACTGGAACCCATTGGAACCCGTTTACTTCCAAACAAACCCACTCCGACCCTTTCGACTCAGCAACTCTCTCTCTGTGGAACGCAACCCTGAATCTGAGCAGTGAGCACAGCAGCCTCCCATTCATTTCCGTCACCCAAATCCCAACTCTCTCTCTCTCTCTCTCTCTCTCTCATCTCTCTCTGCGCGCCCAATTTCTCAAGGTATTGGATATGTCTTTGCTTTGGGTTTTCTTCGATTCCGTGCAGTTTTTGTATCTGGGTATTGCTTTTTATAATCTGAAATCTGAGTGTGTATCTGGGTTTGAATGATGGAGTTTTTGTTGTGATAGATTTCTGGGTTTTTTTTTGTGATTTTGTACATCCCAGTTTGTTGAATGATGGAGTTTTTGTTGTGATAGATTTCTGGGTTTCTGATCTCATCATGTCCAGTTTCAAAGCTTCTGCAATTTGAATTTTGTTGCTGCGTGTTTAGTTAATTGAACACCCATGCCAGTTGACAAAGAGATGGAATTTGAATATGGTTGTACTGTTGTAGCATGTTTTTGTTGTTTATATGAAGAACTAGAAACTGAAGGATCCAGATGAGTTTATGAGATTGGTTGAAGTTTTTGTGCTGAGTTTCCTTGCCGTGATGGATGATCTGCATAGAGTGTGGTTTCTGCTTTAAAGGGGGAATTTGTAATCTTCCATGGTTTCTGCTCACTTGTCGGTCTTTTCCATGGTTTCTGCTTTAAAGGGGGAATTTGTAATCTTCCATGGTTTCTGCTCACTTGTCGGTCTTTTCCATGGTTTCTGCTTTAAAGGGGGAATTTCAACCTTCCATGGTTTCTGCTCATTTCCCAAATTCGTCATGTATTGTTTAAAGGGGGAATTAATTTTAAGAACTACATGTGGTTGCTTTAGTGCTTATTCACTGTACAGAATGCAACATAATAGCTTCCGTTAGCATGGTATATATTTGGTTGATGTGGAATTTTATGTTGATTTAATGGATTTGGAAAAAAAAAATTATATACATAAGTCTTAATTCAAGTTGCTTAAAAAAAAAAAAAAAAAAAAAAAAAAAAAAAAAAAAAATCTCTTAACGGGTTTTTAACGGGTTCCAACGGAAAACCCGCAAACCCGCCGGGTTTAGCCCGCGAAACCCGTTAACTTAACGGGTTTTTACCGGGTCGGCCCGTTAAAAACCCGGCCCGTTAAGAACCCGCACCGTACCCGCACTATACCCGCACGTTGCCAGGCCTACTTCGACGACGTGACATTGCTCTCTCTCTCTCTCTCTCTCTCTCTCTCTAACCTAACTAACTGTGTGAGAGTGAGAGTGAGAGTGAGAGTGTGTGTATTGAGCCCTGTGGGTGAAGAGAGATACTTATTAATGAAGAAAGGAGGGTTGGAATAAAGAGGAATGTTTAATGTGGCGGGAAATTATGCCCGGGAAGTGTTACGGCCGGTCTTGTTTGGCGGGAATCCCTATCTCTCTCTCTCTCTCTCTCTCTCTCCCCCATCTCGCTTTGTTTTCACTTTCCTCTGCAAATCCCAGCTCCTATTTGTAGGGGCCCCAGCCTGGCCCAACAAGTTTGGACCAGTCCCAGGCCCAACACACTTAACTGTGGTCACTAGTGACTCTGCCGCTTTTGTGGACGAGTTAAATATCAGAGTTTAAATTTCCCAGGGGTTTCTGAGTTAATTAGATGAGGTCTGTTCTGATTGAAGAATTTCGAAAATTCAACTTTAGCTTCAAGTTTGGGGATCATTTTTCTTCACTTTTGGTTCCAAACTTCAACTCTCTCTTTCCATTGTCGACCACCCTATACTAACATCCGGTTTGATTGGACGGACGTACAATTCATCAAAAAGAACAATAGCATCTATATATGCTAGTAACCTTGTGTTTAATTGTCAGCTTAATTATTAGTTTGTGCACGTCTTTTTTTTCTTTTTTGAAACATACAAGCCTTAAATGAATGTATACACAAATTAACATCATTTTCAAAGAAATTATAGGGAACTATAATAAGTACTAATATCTCGATCTCAAACAACAAACTTTTATACCAAACATATGACTAAATGATAGTACTATAGGATTCTTACACAACTGTGCAATTCTCTTTTATATGACATTGCAGCTTATGGTGTAGAAATTTCATGCAATAATAATTCCTAATCTCATAAACTTCCTAACATTGGTAAAGCTAAATATGTAGTAAAGCACTTACTTCCTAATCTCATAAACTTGATCTCAGTTTATAAGATTAAAAAAAAAAAAAAAAAAAAAACAGAAGTTGAAATTCAAAAATTTTGAAGAATTTGTGTTTTCCTCTTTGCATATCCAGAGTATTTGTTTAAACTAACCTTTAAGATAACGTCACTTGCCTCAAACTCTGCATCTTCATGCAGTACAACCTTACATACTTCGATCTGGTGCACAGCATTCTTATATGAAATGAGTTACCATTGATGTTGAAGACTGTGTCAGCAAAATTACATATACGAAGCAGATACCTACCCTACCCTACCCTTGACAGCAACATCCTCAGCTTGGAGTTGTCTACACCTCTCCCACGCAAGCTCAAACTGGATAGTTTTCAAGGTGAAGATCAAGCTATCATCATCCTCATTTTCGCCAATAATGACAAACTCCTCTTCCACACAGGGAACTAACCCTACTTCTTCCACGAGAGATTATTCAGAGCACCGCCGTGCACTTGCACCAACATAAATGAATGGTTAGATTGCATTAAATACACTTTTTGTTTATTAAAAATAAAGTTTATAATAAATATCAAGGATTGAGATTATTTTATAAGGGTTGGGTCACTTGCACCGTCGGTGCATAGAATAATTTTCATTCTTCCACATGTTTTATCTTATGCATACATCATCTTCCACTTTCAAATGCGTCGAAGACTTTGCAGTAATGTTGATTAATGTCCCCTTGTTATCTGTATAGAAAATCACACCCTTCACCTGAAAACCAAAAATGAACAAATATCATCAACTTAGTCTCCCACTCATTTAAAGTTCATATATAGCAGAAACAAACAGTCATTGCCATTCTCGATTCACATATTATCCCAACCAAGTGCTCTGTTTTGGGTTTAAAGGTTAATGCTAGCTCAATAACACAGACCCAATAGTGAAATATTACATCAAGACAGAAACTTTCTGATACTCAATAGTGAAATTTTACATAAAGACGGAAGTATTTACAATCTTTTCTTTCCCTAAACACAGATAACAACCGAACAAAACATCATCATAAAACCGAAACTTACTTATGAACTGTTTCCTTGAACTTCTCCTCGTCCAATAACTGTAAAATCAAGAACACCAGTTCCCTAATCAAGAAAGACATTGCCTCAGGTAATCCTAACTGCTCCCGTGCAAAGATTGGTGATCAAATCAACTACAATTTTATTTTGGTTTTACCCGAACTCCTTTTCGGATCCAAAAAGGTCAACAATGAAACAAAAAATCAAAGCCGCAGAACCTATTTCTTCCTTCACCTACCCTATAATTCTGCTAATCTTTGCATCAAACCAATCAACTCTTTAAAATCACCAACAGAGAACCCACAATCGTCTAACCTCCGGCTCAATAAAAGTAAATGCCTTCCATCAGCAGATAAATTTCCAGAGCAAAACCCACCAAAATAAAGCACCATTATGTAATTCTCTATTGGGTTGAAAATGAAATATGCTTCTTGGTTCTACTTTCAAAAACAATTCTAGACATAAACCATTTTGAATCATTATAAACTGACTTTGGAACAAAGAAGTAAACTTTTGACACCCAAATTTCTGTTCTGAGCTCCCACATATAGCACAGAAACGTAGAGGGAAGAAGACAGAGGTTTAGCTCTGAGTTAGACATAGATAAGTAACAAAGTGATTTCAGAAGATAAAAATACGTTGCATGACTTATACATTGCATTTAAATTGTTGTATGACTTATACTAATTTGTCTCCTAAAGTTGTATGACTTATACATTGCATTTAAATTGTTGAGGTCCATTCTAAAACAACCGTGAAGTGGAAGATGAATTTGGAGAAACCAACCGCTCGATTGAGAGATTGTAATATTTTATGGTGGTTGTAAAAAATCTAGCCAATTTGGTTATCGTTTCGAATTCGATCAACTAGGTCAAACGTAGTTACTCTTATAAACCTATATTTATATATCATACACTCCAAAGAGCAACCCCTATCAATTCAAAGAAAATGAAAAAATCGACCGTTGGATGAGTTTATTACAATAAATTATGAGTGTGATAAAAAATTTAGTCAATTTCACCATATTTTCGAATTCGATCGGATTGGTCAACCGTAGTCACTTATATGTTTTCTTGGTTGACCGATGACGTGACAACCGCGAAACGTGCTTATTTTTTCACATCACGTTTGTATATATTCCATCGATGGATGTGCATGGACATAAGATAAAAAAAATTAATTTTAATTACAAACACATTGGCCTATACCAATTTTCTTCCTAAAGTTGTATGACTTATACATTGCATTTAAATTGTTGAGGTCCATTCTAAAACAACCATGAAGTGGAAGATGAATTTGGAGAAACCAACCGCTCGATTGAGAGATTGTAATATTTTATGGTGGTTGTAAAAAATATAGCCAATTTGGTTTTCGTTTCGAATTCGATCAACTAAGTCAAACCTAGTTACTCTTCTAAACCTATATTTATATATCACACGCTCCAAAGAGCAACCCCAATCAATTCAAAGAAAATGGGAAAACCGACCGTTGGATGTGATTATTACAATAAATTATGTGTGTGGTTAAAAATTTAGTCAATTTCACCATAGTTTCGAACTCGATCGGATTGGTCAACTGTAGTCACTTGCATGTTTTCTTGGTTGACCATTGCGTGATGAACGCAAAATTTGTTTATTTTTTTACATCACGCTTGTAAATAATTCATCGATGGATGTGTGTGGACATAAGATAAAAATTTCAATTTTTAATTACAAATACGTTGGCCTATACTAATTTGTCTCCTAAAGTTGTATAACTTATACATTGCATTTAAATTGTTGAGGTCCATTCTAAAACAACCATGAAGTGGAAGATGAATTTGGAGAAACCAACCGCTCGATTGAGAGATTGTAATATTTTATGGTGGTTGTAAAAAAATCTAGCAAATTTGGTTATCGTTTCGAATTCGATCAACTAGGTCAAACGTAGTTACTCTTATAAACCTATATTTATATATCATACACTCCTAAGAGCAACCCCTATCAATTCAAATAAAATAGAAAACCGACCGTTGGATGAGTTTATTACAATAAATTATGAGTGTGGTAAAAAATTTAGCCAATTTCACCATATTTTCGAATCCGATCGAATTGGTCAACCGATATTTAGAATATATATATATATATATATATATATATATATATATGCACATATTTTATATAGAAGTATAAGAACTTCCACACACACACACATATATATATATCTCTATATATATATATATAAACACACACACACACATACATGATATATATATATATATATATATATATATATATATATAAACACACACATATTATATATATATAGATATTTATAAACACACACACATATATAGATATATCTATATATAACACACACACACACACACACACACATATATATATATATATATATAAACACACACAAATATATATCTATATGTGTGTATATATATATTTATAAACACACACACACATATCTAGGGGTGGGTTCGGTTTGTTTCGGTTCGGTTTTCACCCTAAACCAAGAACCGAACCGAATATGTACTCGGTTCGGTTCGGTTCGGTTTTTTTATTTTGAGAATCCAAAACCGGAAACCGAACCGACCGGTTCGGTCCGGTTCGGGTCAAATCGGTTTTTTTTTTTTTTTTAAATTTTATTTTTATAAATAAAAATGATTTTCTATAAATATTTATTTACCTAAGAGCTTCTTTTTACTCTTATTGACGCATCATTTGGTCCTATTAGGGCCTACTCCGATAATAACGGCTTTCGTTTGGTCCTATTAGAGCCTACTCCGATAAGAACAACTTTCGTCCTACTCCGATAAAAATACAACATTAAGACAATAAAAACAGCAGCAATAAAAATACAACACCAACACGAGCAAAATTTAGATGGGTATAAGAATGGTTCCAATGCCAGGCTTCAATAATTCAAATCCTTCCTTCTCAAAGTCTTGAGAGAGGACCCAATTCCAAAACATTCACCACACCATTCTTCCCCAATATCACCTGCAAACAGAAATTAATAACTGAAGGTCAGCAAAACAACACCCAAGTAAAATGAACACATATTTTCCAACTCCAGTAAAGAATCATCTGAACAGCTAGCTATGCCAAATATGAGCCACAACACAAACGCAGTTTTAAACAATTGACTAAGATATACATACCTCCTGCCCTCAGAACAGCCAAACATAGCTTTCCCAGCCTAGCAACAATAAAAAAGGAAGGGAGATCAGAGAGCTGGACAGTAAAACGGATGAAAGAGAAAGGGTGATCAATTAGCTTCAGATTGTGACATGTTCAAGCAATAGATCAAGTCCTACATTTTATTCTGCAACCCCAACCTAAATACACAGTTTCAGATTTATAAGATGAACGTCAATTACAACATATCTACAAATTCGCTTTCTGGAATCACACATACACTATAAAATTCATTAGTGGTTGGAAGCTGGACATGGTTGAAACCCCACCCAAGGCATGCACTCAAATAGGACAACATCCAGTAAGCAGAAACTGCAGCCCTCGCGATCTGTATGCTTTTTATTTCATCGTGTGCACATATATGGAAAAGGAGGGGGGGGGGGGGGGGGGGGGGGTATAAGTATTAATCAAAGTACCATTGGCGTTGACGAAAGTGTGGAGACCAAGTTTGTCAGTGATCTCTGAAGCATTCATGACAATGAAGTAGTCTTTCCCATAAAGGTCAAATCTACACAAACACACAACATTGCACAACGGTGGTCAAAAACTCAAAATCACAATATATGCATAATATACTACATAAATAAGCACATCAGTGCATCCATGCAAATAAGAATAATAAGCACATCAGTGCAGCCATGCAAATAAGAATATGCAGGAGACGATCAACAAAATTTCCTATATATTACAAGAGGACAAAAAGCCACACTAGGATCAGAACAAAAAACCTTATGAGTAATCCTGTATCAGAACTCATACCTCAGTACCTCACGAACCACAAAAAGCCAGCTGGTGCAATCCAGCCCTACGGGCTTCTTCCCTACAACACCAACAGCAATGAATACATCAAACTATAACACCAACAACAATGAATACATCAAACTATAAATATAGTATACATCACTGCTTAGTGCTTACAAAGACTATACAAAGACTTGATTTATTATTCACTACTGCCATCATCATTTATTATTCAAAGACTTGAAGTTCATTTCCATGAGTATAGATACTGTTAATCATCTTAACAAAGCAATAATCTGACAATAGATCTTGAACCAGCAATGAAAGCCAAAACATATCAGATCAAACAAAAAATAAATGAAAGCCAGATCTAAAGTTAAAAGTTGGGTACTGTAAGAAGCACATGAACCAATTTACAAAAAGATCAAATCTTTAGTCACCAAGCTAATTTCGTCCATATTATAACCTTGTCGTCATCAGAAAAGAGAAAAGGTTTTGGGAATATTGATTACCTGAGAATTGACCGAGAGCATCGGACATAGCTTTGCTTTGCTTTTGATAGTTCCTGAGATTAATATCAACTCCACACTCAAGCAAGAGTGAAACAAAAAACAATCACATCAAAACTAGATAACAAAGATTCAAAAAAAAAAAAACAAACAAAGATAGGCGAAGTAGTAATAGCAGTGTGTAAAGCTCACCCCATTGAGATCCTGATCAAGCACGAGTCTTCATGCATCGTCATACCCAAAATCTCAGAAAATAAATCCATTTGGTTCTTCTTTCGGCGGCGGCGAAGGTCGTGCTCAGACGTCAACCACCATGGCACCATACTTGGATTTCAAATGAAACCCGATGACTCATCAACCCGATCTGCTCCTTGGACATCGATCTAGTCCTTCTTGATGAAGAGAAATTGACAGAGAAGAGAAGAAAGAGAGGCGGCCCAGAGAAGAGAAGAAAGAGAGGGTGAGAGACGAGACTGAAATGACTAAAGGTCGCGGAAAAGGCTTAAGTCAGAAACCCTAAAGTCAAAACGACGTCGTTTTGAGCAGTTTCGGTTTTTTTCGGTTCAGTTCGGTTTTTGACATGCTAAAACCGAAAACCGAACCGAACCGGTTCGGTTCGGTTCAGTTTTTTCATTTCGGTGCGGTTTTTGTTCGGTTCGGTGTTTTTCGGCTTCGGTTCGGCTTTCGGCTCGGTTTTTTTCGGTTTTCGGTTTCACGAACCCACCCCTACACATATCTACATATATATATATATATATATATATATATATATATATAAACACACACACACACACTGACACACACACACACACACACACATATATATATATATATATATATATATATAATATTTTACGGGCTTTTACGGGCCGGGCCGGGCTTTTTGCGGGCCGGCCCACTACCCACCCGAAGCGGGCTTTGCGGGCTTTTTAACGGGCCAGGCCGGGCTTTTAGCCCTCAGGGCCGGCGGGCCTCCATCGGCCCACTTGATCCGCAGGCTTTTTGATGAGGCCTAGGTAAAACATTTTGAGGCATTCTTACTGCATATGACAGAAAACAGAAAGCCTAAACCCTAAAAGAAAACAGAAAAAATTACTGCCAACACGGTGCAACCCTTTGCATTATAAAGAAAAAGAAAACACACCCTAACTACTTTCTTGTTATCATAATCACTGAGAAACCTAGAAAAGCCAATCTTTGGCTTCATTAATTTGAGCAATTGGCTTTGGTCAAAAGTTTGGATAATTAAAATGTATATGTTAGTTATTTACTTATTTTAGCTATTGAAACTCTGAGCAGAAAACATATTTCATTTTCTTTTCTCACAAAAAAGATATAAAAATTGAGGTATGTCAATTAACATATACACATTAAATACTGAAGATTAAACTTCCATTTGTAAACTAAAGCCCTAAAACAATCTTCTCTTTAGTGCATATACACAATGCTAACCTTGGAGCAAAATCCTTAAACTTGCAAACCTCTGCCTCTAGGAGTTAAAAAACCCGGTCTTCCCAACTTCTTGAATATATGCAACTTTCCATCTCCAACTACACAAAAACAACAAATCAGATTTTTAATGCCTAAAATCAAATAAAGAAAGCACAATCAATTGGTAAATAACAGCTTAGTAGTTCTACCTCTATATCTACCTGAGGAATTCTATAAGACGGGATTACTAATATGTAGCCTACTTACCACAAAGCCTTTATTATCAATAACTTTAATCTCTCATTGATTGTTGGACATGGACATCAAATGCATGTAGACTATTAAAAGTAAAAGTAATAGAATAACATGGAATTGAGAAGAACTTTAACTCTGTCATTTTAAGTAAGGGCTTTTGTGTTAGTCATGTCTCTGAACAACATTCAAAGAATCAATTATATGCACCCACATGTAAAAATTACTTCATTCCACATTTAGCCAAGATCATAGCAGAAATCGAAAAAGTAACACAACTTTGATACATAAAGGACTCAAAAGATTTGACAAAAATTCATCACAACACTTACAGGTATGAAGAAAATATTTAATGCAATATCAGGTTAGTTCTCTGGCACCCTCCAATTTTTCCTTGGATTAAGTTGAATACTGATGGTCTTGCAAAGGGTAATCCAGGACCTGCAGCTTGTGGTGGTGTGTTTCGTGACACCCATGGTCATTACATTGGCGATTACTGTCAAGGATTGGGACACAAATCTGCCTTCTACTCAGAGCTTATAGGTGTGATCATTGGGATTGAATATGCCTTCCAGTATGGTTGGCGATGCCTCTGGCTTGAATGTGATTCGACTAGTGTAATTGCATGCATTAAATCCTCATCTTTTGTTCCACCTTGGCCGCTTCGAATTGCATGGCTTACTTGCTTAGCACGTATTAGAGCAATGACCTTTCATTGTTCCCCATATTCTTCGGGAAGGAAATACAGTGGCTGATAGAATGGCAAACATGGGCTTACTTTCTCCATCCCTGGTATGGCATGTTTCTCCTCCGCCTAATATATCTCCTTATCTTCGTATGGATGATCTGGGATTCCCTTACCTTCGCCATGTTTAACTCTCTTTCTTGCATGGGTTGGTGTTGGGCTTGTTTTAACATTGGCTACAATATTTTCTACTTTCCATAGAGCAAGTCCAGCGGTATGTGTTTAACCGGGCAAAAGCATGGAATGTTGATGTGGTGACCGGGCAAGACAATTTTTGCAACTCCACCGGCCTAGATTTGTCCAGCCATGTTTTGGCTTTTGATGACCCTAGTCAAAATAAAAGGCAAGCCCATAACATTTCGTTTGACCCTTCTTGCCCAGCTGCCAACTCGGTGGAGAAGCATTTATTGTGGACATCAGCGTCAGAGACACAGAGAGAGACGCGGAGGAGAGCTAGAGTTGTGGGCACGCACGAATCAACAGCTGACAGCGTGGAGGCAGAGCAGGTTTGTCGCCTAGCGACAACAAGTGGGACGCAGGCAGTTGACGATTGGATTGTTGCAGTTGGATATCACCAAATTTGAAAGCAACAGTCCTTTGATCCGGGCCGTTGTTTTCAATTAAATGGGTGGATCCGACGGTAATGGAATTAATAGCAAATTTGAAAGCAACGGTCCTTTGATCTGGGCCGTTGTTTTCAATTAAATGGGTGGATCCGACGGTAATGGAATTAATGAAAAATAAGTGAACAGTAAAATGAGCAGGTAAAACACTCAATGAACAGTGGAAACTGAATAGTTAAAATTGATGAACAGTGAAATATGAACAGTCTTGACCGGTCAAGAAAAACAATGGGTGTAAATCCATGTCCAGTGGCAGTGAACAGTATCTTGACTGGTCGAATTCTTGACTTCTCGACTTTGCCTTTTCTTGACTACGGGTGAACTTGCTCTTATAATGCAAACGCTGGTTGCTATTACTTGGACATGATGTTACAGGAGTTATTTGGTTTCATTACGAAGTTGGGTGTTGATGGCTTCTCTTGGCAGATAGTGCAATTTTTATTTTTTCTTCCATTGTTTTGCTTTGCAAGCTGTTTAATTATCTGGAAGTTTGGAAAATTTGAGGTTCTGTATCCTTGCTTTGTATTTCAGTCAAGGGAGATTAGAGTTGCTTGGAGAGTGGAGAGCTAAAAGTGGTGTTTTCTTGATTGGCTAGACAAATTTGACATTCGGCTCTGAGTTCTTTGCTTTGGTTGCACGCACTAAAAGGTAGTTTCTATATTTTAACATAGCATTCAATCTGCAACTCTTTTTAAATTTTCAACAACTAAAATATTCTGGGCTGCCACTTGAATTATTCCTATTACTGTTCCTTTTATTTTGAGAGTTTCCATAATTATATCCAAGATGGTTTTTTTTTTTTTTTTGAATAAGGAATTAGGCGATATTAGCTCATCAGAGGCAAACGATGTAGGGAACAAGTCCCACCCTCTATCCCGAAGGAGAGGGGTTTGCCATACTCTGGGAACCCACCGCCCGTCCCCCTATAGTAGTTTGTGCCTCTTGCACACAATTCAACTTCTACAAATAACTCCTCAGTTTCTATAAAACTACGAATACAGAGATATAAAATGTCGAAGGCAGCTGTAAATTTCCAATCAGATAAGAAATCAAGAGGGGCATTAGAAAATCTACTTGCAGCAAAGAGCAAAACAAACATTACAATGAGTTAACCTGTCATTTTAAGTCATTAATGGAATGAACGTTTCAAACCAGATAGAGAAGCCCACCTGTTAGAAACTCTTGATAGTCTTCATAACCTCTTGCCCAATTCAGGTAACTTCTTGGATCCCAAAATTAGAGCAGCCACACCAGCAATAATACCAAGATTCGCTGTACTAACTTCAATATATACAAACTCCAGACTAAACAGAAACTGCACAAAAAGAAAGAAAGAAAAATATTCAAAATGACAACCAATTAAATTCCAATGAAAGAAAATAAAAAACACAAAAACACAAATCTTAAATAACTTACCCTTTGCTGTCGGTGAATCGATTTCACAAATCATCCTTTCAGCACCAACAGTGTAAATAGAAGAATGATGTTTTGCATAATTCATATGCACACAAAAAACTAAAGAAATAAACTGTTCTAATTATTGTACTATGTGGTAAAAAAAAAAAAAACATCTTCAAATTTTCAGATGTGAAGAACTTGCTTTCGTGGAATCAAAGTTGAAAATGAAAAGGGAAGGACTGACCTTGGTTCCAATCTCGGAATTGAAGTCCTACTTTTCAAGAGCAGAATAGAAAGAGTCGAGATTGAAAGAAACGCCTTCCATGCAAGGGCCAGTACGGCAGCGTTCCTCGGCGTGTTCGAAGATTTCTTTGAGCTTGAGGCGTTCTTTCGTCTGAGCTTTGGAGATGACTGAAGTAGAGACAATGGAGAGCAGATGACTGAATCTCTCTGCTGCAGTTCAATGCATTGCGATGCACTTTGTGAAATGGAGGTGTACAGGGCAACGTCTCCAGTGCCTGCACTAACACTTCTGTCTGGTTCCTTGGTGCTCTCTGATGGTTCCTTTTGATGTTTGCTTCACGGCGGTGCTCTTTTTAATCATTCTACGCAGCAATTGCACACAATGCTCGGCATACCAGGTCATTCAGAGTCACCATTCTATATCTACACATCTGTAAGACGCTATTATCGGAAAGGAGACTAGCCGAAGCGTTCAGTTATTACAATATCTCCAATGAGTCAGATCCCGAGAAGCGGTTGGTGGGTCGGGCAAG